>NC_072383.2:17270000-17442500 GCF_028885625.2 Pongo pygmaeus | reverse complement strand
AACTACATCTGAGATTTTTTTTATAATATTTATTCCCTGGCATGTATTTTTACGCCAAAAGCATACATATAAAAGAATGCTAGAAAAGAATAGTACACAGGTGATTTGTAAATGATTTATTGTGGAAACGAGATGATTTTCCATTTTAAAATGTTTAATATTAATAAGAAGGCATTAACTTCATTAATTTCAATTCCTTAAGCTAAATCAGCAAGTATGTATAAAAAATAATAGGAGTGAATTTATTTGCCCTAATTTAAACCAGCCAAAAATGAAAATTGCATTTAGGAATTATACATAAAGAGACATGCTGTACATTTTCTTTTTTTAACTCTTGGTAAATACATATGACATACAGTAGTCTTAGAGCATGACATACATTTATTTTGTCCCCCATTTTGTGCAGCAACCACTGAATAAAGAGTAGCCCAGGAAGAATTACAATCTCATAGGCACTGATATAGCAGTGCTAAGAAGAGATGACATAACTCAGCTTTAGATTGCACCCTCAAGAAATCATGTTGAATTTCACAACAGGTAAGCATCTTGACAAATCCTTCTGAGTATGATGAAAGCAGCTTGCAAAAATAGCATGAGAGTACATCCTGGATAACATCTCAGATACATCAATTTTTTCCAGGGACCTTTACAGCCCTGCACTTAACTAGAGGTACAGCAAGGTACTTCTTCAACCACATCATTGATCCTACTAAGCCCAGGCAAATAATCTTTTTTATGCCCAATTTAACTTTTGTTTAAAGGTTTAATATTACACTTTTTTACTTTGGAAACTTTGTCAACTGTATATTGATTTACATGGAAAAATTATTCTGACTTTCACAAATACTACACATCAGCTAAACTATAGAGGCTCCTTAGAGAGACACTATTTTCAAATTTAGATATTCTATATGGTTTTTCTTCTAAGTATGATTATTTAAGTGTGCTTATTTGGAGCAGAACAGAAACTTGTTTTATTCCACAAATACCATTATCAAATATTCTAAAGTTTGCATTGAGTTATTCATTTATTTCTTTTTTCCATTCAACATCTATTAAGTGAGCCTTTTCTATATGCCTAATTGTGTGTAATTTCTTCATTATTATATTACCAGCAGTTAGCATAATCCCTGACATATAGTAGGCACACAGCAAATGTATTAAGTTATTGATTTAAATTTTGGGTACTGTTAAGTAATAGCACAAAAATTGTACTTAAAAAACTAAAATTCTGTATTTTTTTTTCCTTTTTTTTGTACAAATTTATAGGATACATGTGCAATTTTGTTACATGTATAGATTTCATAGTGGTTAAGTCAGGGCTTTTAGGTAGAAATTCCATATATGTCTTATCTGACTTCTAACAGGAAATTATCACTCAAGCAAAGACACAATTATGTGGATAATAAGCACATATATTTACCATACACTGGATGAAAATATATATTATCCTGTTGCTGAACTAGGCCTCAGGTAGACAAAATTATATATAATAGGGTTTAGAAATACAGCAAAATTCCAGATGTAACCCAGATCAAGAGATTACTCCATCGTTTTACAAAGAGTAGGGGAGGAAAATTAAAGAGTCCTGGTCAGAGAGAATGACAAAGACTAGAAAAGACGGTGCTAAGGACAGAGGCAGCACTGTTTGCTGAGCAAAGACCCTCTTAGAGGTGGAAGAAACAACTTTGGAGAACCACTAGGAGATATGAAATACTAACAACAGGCAAGTAGCTCATTAATTTCTACATCCTATGTCCTTGGATTAGGAAACAGTGGTTAAAGAATTCAATTGAGATGGCCCCCTCCATATATGTGCTGTTCAAACCTGCTGGTGTCAGAATGTCCACACTTATCAGGAGTACTCTCTGCACAAACCATCAGTATCTATCATAAAGGAGCAGCCCATTGAGTCTGTAACATAGACAGTGCTTGTTGAGATTTCCACTACCATAACTCAATCTCGATACTACTTCTGACCACTACAAATTCATGGTTAGAAATAAGGAAGTTTAAGGAAATTAAGGTAACTGGAAGGCCATATCACCCCTAAATTTTTCAACATTCTCTGAAGCTGATGAAGGCAGAAATCAGATTTATCCATGTAGATAGAAGTGAGAGAAATAGACCTTTACATTCTTTTCACTATTTTCAAATTATGGAGACCACAATGATCATTTAAGATACTAACCAATTTAAAGTGAAAAAAAGATGTGATATAATTTAAATTCATATTATATTGTTCTTACATTTTTCTCTAGGACTATATACAAAAATAGTAGTTGGAAAAATGAATATGTAAGTCAATGAATGTGAATAAAAATACATCTGTTTATAAAAGACATTTTTGTGAAAAAACAAATTACTATTGAATGCTAAATATATTATTTCCTATAACATTACATATTTCATAATTTAAAAATTCTAATGTGATGATCACTGTATCTACACTAATACTTTTTAAAATCAGGGCGAGAATATTTACTGACCAGAGAACTTTTAAAGTATCAAACTACAACTTTAAGAGACTCTTCACAATTTATTGATTACATAAATTAGGTTTTTAAATCATTAGAAAATGTACTGCACAAGACAATCCAAATAACTTGTGACCGTAAGTTGCAAAATCAAGTTATTTGTAGTTATTTACATAAGTGCTACACTCCCTAGATAAATCTGGCAGTGCTAATATAACCTAAGAATGTTGCATCTAATATAAATATTACAATCATTTATTCTTATTATTGTGAGTAATGTACAGGAAAAATAAACCTGAAAAATATAATTACAAAAAAATACGTTCAAAATTATTTGTGGCTTCAGCTTCTAAATATGATAGAGTAACAGACTCAATTTATTTTCCCATCTTCGACACCTAGAAAATAAAATAAAATATATCAAATGATAATTTTCAAACGCCGGAAATAGAATGAGATTGAGAGAAGAAAAACAAATGAGTTGAGCCTTCGTACTGTGCCAGTGTATTGCCTGAAAGCGATTTCCAATCTAAGGGGTAGGGAAGGAGATTCCAAACAGCCCGGGACCCTTTGTGTTGTTGAGATAAAATGGAATTTGGGAAGACCAAAGTGGCTGTAATTTGTAACAATAATGAAGAATATGTACTGAGAGAGAGAGAGAGAGAGAGAGAAAGAGAGAATGTCCAGAAAGGTTCAGTTAATCCTTCCCTGGACATTTATTAGAAAAATCATGAATTTACCTAAAGTTGCAAAAGAAAACTACTGGAAAAAGGGGGCTGAACAATTATTAGAGTTCACAGAAGACTATATATTTGCTCACCAGCCAGAGAGAAAAGACCTATAATACAAGCAGCAGGAGTAGAGATTTTTAAAACGTAATGCATAAGCAGTGGGGCTAAAATAGTCCTAGATTAAAGCGTGCTCTGCATTTGTCATAAAAAACCTTAAGGGCAAGGCTCTAAAGAATGTATTAGATTTCTCATTCCATGACCAAATCAAACAATGTTTAAAGGAATACAACAAAATCTATCACCCTGCAATATAAAATACACATTGTACTCATCCAGTAAAAAATCAAATGTTCTATTAAATTGCATAGTTAAAATTTCCTTAAATGTTCTCAATCTAAAACAAAACAAAAAGGGTACTAGGTGAGGTGACAGATATTTTAACTAACTTCATAGTGGTAATCATTTCACAAAATATATGCATATATTAAATTATCATATTCCCCTTAAAACCATACAATTTGTCAGTTATACTTCAATAACGCTAATTTTTAAAATTCAATTTTCAATACTACTTTCTGAGCAATTCAAAGAGCAATTAGAAAATCAGTAAGGTATAATAGAATCCAATAACACAATATTCTTGACCAAATTAATTGATATTTATGGAACACTACAGCAATTAGCAGCAGGTATGGGTTACATTCAAGTGCAAATGCAACATACACCTAGTCTAAGCAATGAAAGTACCCACAAATTTAAAAGAAAAAAAAAAAACTATGCAAAGTATATTAGCTGACCCCAGTAAAATTAAACTAGAATCAATAGCAAACAATGTCTGAAAATCAAATATTTAGAAATTAAACGATGTATTTCTAAATAATCCACAGGTCAATAACAAAATCACAAGGGAAATGAGACAATACAATTGAATACAAATGAGTGCATAACATACTAATTACTGTGAGATGAAGGTACAGCAGTTTGAAAGGGTAATTTATAGCAGACAAAGCAAAAAAGTTCTCAAATTATTGCTGTATGATTTGACTTTTAAAGACTACAGAAAAAGGCTGGGTGCAGTGGCTCACACCTGTAATCCCAACACTCTGGGAGGTGGAGGCAGGTGGATCACAAGGTCAAGAGTTCAAGACCAGCCTGGCCAAGATGGTGAAACCCCGTCTCTACTAAAAATACAAAAATTAGCAAGGTGTGGTGGAGGGTACCTGTAATCCCAGCTACTTAGCAGGCTGAAGCAGAGAATTGCTTGAACCCGGGAGGCAGAAATTGTAATGAGCTGAGATTGTGCTACTGCACCCAGCCTGGGTGACAGAGCAAGACTCCATTTCAATAAATAAAAAAAAAACAACAACAACAACAACAAAAAAAAACTAGAGAAAAAAAATAATTAATAAAAAAAAAACAATTAAAATGGTGACAATAAATCAAATGGAAAACAGAAAAATAAGCCCAGGAAGCTCGAAATTGCTCTTTTTAAAGTTCAATAAAATTGGTAAATATCAACTAGGATGGCCCCCTTCATATACATGCTGTTCAAACTTGCAGATGCCAGTATGTCCACACTTATCAGGAGTACTTTCTGAACAAACCATCAATATCTACCATGAAGAAACAGCTAAACTGTTGAGAAGAAATAAAGGGAAGACACAGATGACCAATCAGAATTTTAAAACAAAACAACACTGCAGAACCCACGATATTTAAATGATGAGATAATATTATGAGCGATTTACTCAAATTAACCAAACCACCAAAGCTCACTCATTGAAAAGCAACAAAAAAAACTAAATATTCCTATATTTAAAAGTAATTACATTTGCAGCAAAACTTTTCACAAAGAAACTCTAAGCCTATAAGATTGTGGTGGTAAATTCTAGCAAACACTTAAAAAAATACAAGTCTAGACAGGCTCTTCTGGAAAATAAAACAAGAGGGTACACATCTCCACTCCTTGTATGATGGAGTATTAATAGGGTGCTTAGAATGGTTATTGCAACAAAATTACAAATAAATTACAAATATCTCTAAACATGGATTCAAAAATAATATCTCAAATTTAGCTTATTGAAGTTAGCCACATAAAAAGGTAACACATCATAACCAGGTTGAATTTGTCCTGGGAATACAAGGATGGTTTAACATTCATAAATCAATCATTGTAATTCACTCTAGTAAGAGACTAAAATATAAAAAAGTATAAGCATCACAATAGATTCAGAATAGATTTGTAAATGGCAATTATCAAAATTCAACACACGTATTTTTGAAAAAAAAAACATTTCTTATCCAACTACATAAAGAACAACTCTATAACTTTCATCACATGTTCAGGTGAATGACTAATTATTTTTCCCTAAGATCTTAAATACAGCACAATAATATCCATTATTCCCACTTCTAGAAAATATTTTAGTGGAAATCCTCATTAGAAAAATAAGAGAAGAAAAAAGTAAAACTATAAGAAGGAAATAAAATATCTTGATTCAGATTATGAGACTGACGCGCTGCTGGCTGCGCTAAGAGGGCTCATAAAATATCTTGATTCAAATGACTGACTAGATGTAGCCACAATAATCTCTTCCAGGGAGAGCAACCAAAATATCAAGTATACTTTACACTTTGAACAGATCTTTGAGCAAAAACATTGAAATCTGATAGGTAATGAAAGACACTGGAGATATACCTAATGTAAATGACGAGTTAATGGGTGCAGCACATGTATACGTATGTAACAAAACTGCAAGTTGTGCACATGTACCCTAGAACTTAAAGTATTAAAAAAAAAAAAAAAAAAGAAAGACACTGTGGTTGAAAAGGGAGGGAGCAGGGCAGCCTGTTTGGAGTCTTCAGGTGCCAGGACTGGCCCCCAGACCAGAACTGGACCCAAGGAACTGATAAATGAAGAAATCCAGGGAACTACGTTTCCACCGTGGACCTCTGAGATCATAGCTACAGGAGTTCCCATGACCCCTGCAGACCTCTGGACTGGCAAGAGGAGCTGCCTGGAGAACATGCAGAGATACTGCTTGAACTTGGTGGAGTCTAGAAGGCTTGGCTGTGAGAGGCAGCTGCAACAAAAGATGACTCTGGGCACTCATCCCCCAAGGCCCTACATCTTGCACTGAGTGGTTGCAGCCCCTGCTGTTTTCCTTGCCAGAAAAGAGAGGGTCCAGGCATGCTCAGATGCCCCAGACAGGATCTACAGCCATTGCCGTGGGACCAAGGTTCATATGAACCAGGCACACCTTTCCCTGCCAACCCCTACCAAGGATGCCTGCCTGGCTGTTCCCATGGGGGTGGGGGCACCGAATTCCCTTCATTGTCCCATCTGAGTGGCCTGGGAGCAGCTTCCCCCATCAAAGCTGGTGCTTGACCCTGATGGACAAGAGGACAAAATCGCTGGCAGGTCCCACTTCCTTAGGACTGGAGCACACCATCCAGGGGTAGAGAGATGAGATTTGTGGCCTAATCTTCAGCGAGGAAGGAGTTCCCACTGTTAGGACACAGAGAATAGTGTGACATGGGTTTGTGTGGTGGCATAGGAGCTGGGCGCCTTTCCATTAGTGAGATCAGACTGGGGATGATGTGGCTTGATAGTCCTTGTTTCTCCCCCAGGGAGTCCCATGGTCCAGAATGCCTGAAGTGGCTTAGTGATCTGGGTGTAGACAGTTTGGGACAAGCCTAGCTGGTTGGGCCTGTTGCTGGGGCCAGAGACTTGGAGAGAGACCCCTGGGTACAGGAACTGAGCTTATCACACTTCATGGTCACCATTTAGGTTAAAAATCCCCAGGTTGCCACCCCTCCACTAAGTTAGATATGTGGCAAAGGAAGAGCAACTTTGCCTCTCCTAGGAGGGTTGTTCCAGTCACCTGAAAGCTGCCGCTAAACTCCCAGCAAGATCAGTGCTTTCACTAGCCTTGGAGAGCCTAGTTATGAGCTTGTCCAACCCAGCCCCACCCAATTTGGCCCCATTCAGTCACCATGGTGGCAGAGTGTGAAACAGTAACCCTGGGATCCTCACGTCCTACCCATTGCCAGAAACACCCAGGTACTTCCCCTGCTCAACAAAGGCCAAGTAAATATTCCAATGCCAATATTGCAATTGCCTCTTGCCTGCAAGCACCACCTTCTGGCTGAGACGTTAACCTGCAGAGTCTGTCACAACTTCTGACGTATTTGTACAGCACTCAGCCAGCTCTCACCCACAATTGCCACCTACTGTCCAGTAGCATGTACTGCACAACCAAATACAATTTTTGCTGACAGATTTGTATCTGTCACTGGGAAAAGACACAAGCCTCCAGAGACCTCCACCACCTTTTTCCTATAAAAGACAGTGAGCCTGACCACTAGTGCACCCCACCACTACTACAGCCACAAACAATTAACATTTAAGAAAGCCACTACACTATAGCTCTCTATAACCAAGGAATTCCAACAGACCCTTCTAGAGGATAAGGGTCTGTAGGAATTCCTAGAAGCAAAGCCAAAAGACCCTTTGCAACATACACAATAGTTACATCCTCTAGGGTTGGGGAAGTGAATCTCACTCAAGCAAAAATAAATTCAAAAATAAGAAGTGATGGTTTCCACAGGTGAGAAGAGACCAGCACAAGAATTCCAGCACCATGAAGAAACAAAATGTTGTGACACGCACAAACAACCACACTAGTTCTCTATTAATGGATGATAACCAAAATGAAAACTTTGAAATGGCACATAAAGAATTGAAAATATGGATGGATTGTAAGGAGCTCAAAGAGAACCAAGAGAAAGTTGCAAATCGTCGCAAAGAAATCCGAAAAGTAACTCAGGAGATGAAAGATGAGATAGCTATATTAAAAAATAGACCAAACAGAACTTTTAAAAATAAAAAATTCACTGAAGAAATTTCAAACACAGTTGAAAGCTTTAACAACAGACTAGACCAAGCAGAGGAAAGAATTTCAAAGGTTTTAGCCCGGAATTTAAAGTTAACTCAGTCATACAAAAATGAAGACAAAGAAATTTTTTAAATGAGCAAAGCTTTTGAAAAATTTTGAGATTATGCTAATGGATCAAACTTATAACTTACTGGCATTTCTGAGAAAGAAGAAGGAAATGTAAGCAATTTGGAAAAGATATTTGGGAAAATAATTTAGAAAATGTCCCTAATCTTGCTAGAGAGGTAGACATTCAGATATAAGAAATTTGGAGAACACCTGTAAGATACTATACAAAATGAGCATCACCAAGGCATATAGTTATCAGATTATCTTAAGTTCAATGCTAAAGAAAAAATCCTAAAGGCACCTAAGGAAAAAGACCAAATCACTGAGGAAGGTAATCCCATCAGACTAATAGTAAACTTCTCAGCAGAAAATTTACAAGACAGAAGAGATTGGGGGCCTATTTTTAGCCTTCTTTAAAAAAAATTGCCAGACAAGAATTTTGCATCCTGCAAAACTAAGCTTCATAAATAAAGGAGAAATAAAATCTTTCCCAGAAAAAAAAAAACCTAAAGGAAATGAAAGCACAATACTTCTGTTACCATAAAAAGCATATGTAAGCACATGTAAGTAAAAATTTAACAGATTCTATAAAGCAATTATGCAATTGAAACTGCAAAGCAACTAGCTAACAGCACTAGGACAGGAACAGAACCTCACGTCAATATGAACTTTGAATGTAAATGGACAAAACACTCCATTTAAAGAATATAGTATGGCAAATTGGATTTAATATATAAGACCCAATCAGGAGTTCCAGACCAGCCTGGCCAACGTGGTGAAACCCCATCTCTACTAAAAATACAAAAATTAGCCGGGCGTGGTGACGTGCATCTGTAGTCCCAGCTACTCAGGAGACTGAGGCAGGAGAATTGCTCGAACCCAGGAGGCGGAGGTTGAGGTGAGCTGAGATCGCGCCACTGCACTCCATCCTGGGTGACAGAGTGAGACTCTATCTCAAAAATAATAGCAATTATATATATGTATATATGACCCAATCATCTATTGCTCTTAAAAGACTCACCTAACCTGAAATGATACTCACATACTTAAAGAGACAGAGAAAAATATGTCACACAAATGGAAACCAAAAAACAGCAGGGGTTGCTATTCTTGTATCAGATAAAACAGACATTAAACCAACAACAGTTTTAAAAAAAGACAAAAAGGGCATTATATTATGATAAAGACTTCAATTCAACAAGACTTAACTATTCTAAATACATACACACTCAACACCAGAGCACTCAGATTTATAAAACAGTTACTGCTAGACCTAAGGAAAGAGACAGGCAGCTATACAATAATAATGGGAGATTTCAACACCCCACTGACAGCACTAGACAGATGATTGAGGCAGAAAACTAACAAAGAAACTTTGGGTTCAAATTGGACTTTTGACCAAATGGACCTTAGGCATCTACAGCACATTTCACCCAATGATGGCAGAATACACGTTCTTTACATCTGTACATGGAGCATTCTCCAAAATTGACCATATGCTTGATCATTAACAAAGTCTCAATAAATTCCAAAATCAAAATCATACCAAGCATCTTCTCAGACCGCAGTGGAATAAAATTAGAAATCAACCCAAAGAGGTGCTCTCAAAACCACACAAATACGTGGAAACTAAACAACCTGCCCCTGAATGACTTTGGGTAAACAACAAAATTAATGCAGAAATCAAAAACAAATTTTGAAATAAATGAACATTAGAGGCACAGCACACCAAAACTTCTGGGATACAGCACAAATAGTGTTAAGAGGAAAGCTTACAGTGCTAAATGCCTATATGAAAACCAGAAAGGCCTCTTATTAACAACTTAATGTTGCACTTTAAAGAGCTATGAAAACAAAAACAAACCAAACCAAAAGCTAGCAAAAGAAATGAGATAACAGAGATCAGAGCTAAACTAAATGAAATTGAGACAAAAGCATCATGCAAAGGATTGATGAAACAAAAAGTAGGTTATTTGAAAGAATAAATAAAATTGATGATCTGCTAGCTAGATGAACCAAGAAAATTAGAGACTGGTTGGATGCAATGGCTCATTCCTGTAACCCTAGCACTTTGGGAGACTGAGGCAGGAAGATCATTTGAGCTCAGGAGTTTAAGCCCAGCCTGGGCAACATGTTGAAACCCCATCTCTATAAAAAATACAAGAAAAAAAAATAGCCAGTCCCAGTAGTGCATGCCTGTAACCTCAGCTACTTGGGCAGGTGAGACAGGAGGATTGCTTAAACTCAGGAGGTCAAGGCTGCAATGACCTGAGATCACACCACTGCACTCAAGCCTGGGTGACAAAGTGAGACATGTCTCAAAAAAAAAAAACAAACAACAACAAAAAAAGAGAATTCAAATAAGCACAATCAGAAATGATAAAGGTAATGTGACAAATGATACCACAGAAATACAAAAGATCTTCAGAGACTACTATGAACATCTCTATAAGCACAAGCTAGAAAACTTAGAGGAAATAGATACATTCTTGGAAACATGTAATTGCTCCTTGTTGAACCAGGAGTACACTGAAATACCAAATGGACTGAATTAAGATTTATGAAATTAAATCAGCAATAAAAAAACCTATCAACCAAAAAATCTAAGACCAGATGGATTCACAGTCAAATCTACTATACATACTACGAATCTTACTGAACCAATTCCAAAAAATCAAGGAGGACAGATACGCATTTTATGAAATCAGTATCATCCTGATACCAAAATCTGACAAGAACATAACAACAAAAAATACTACAAGCCAATATCTCTGATGGACATAGATGCAAAAGTTTTCAATAAAATACTAACAAAATTTAGCAGCACATCAAAGAAATAATTCATCATGGTCAAATGTGTTTTATTCCAGGGATGCAAAGATGATTCAACACATGCAAATCAACAAATGTGTCACCACCCAAACAGACTTAAAAATAAAAACCAGACAGACATGGTGGCTCACGCCTGTAATCCTAGCATTTTGGGAGGCTAAGGTGGGTGGATCACGAGGTCAAGAGATTTAGACTGCCCTGGCCAACATGGTGAAACCCCGTCTCTACTAAAAATACAAAAAATTAGCTGGGCATGGTGGCGCAAGTCCCAGCTACTCGGGAAGCTGAGGCAGGAGAATCGCTTGAACCTGGGAGCGGGAGGTGGAGGCTGCAGTGAGCCGAGATCACTCTACTGCACTCCAGCCTGGTGACAGAGCAAGACTTCATCTCAAAAAAAAAAAAAGGTAAATAAATAAAATAAAAACTATATGATTATCTCAAAAGATACAAGAAAATAATTCAATGAAATCCAATATCTCTTCATGATAAAAACCCTCAACAAATTAGGCATCAAAGGAACATACCTCAAAATAACAGGAGCCAACTATGACAGACCCACGGCCAACATCATACTGAATATGGGGAAAAGACGAAAGCATTTTCTCTAACAATTAGAATAAGACAAGGAGATCCATGCACCTCACTCCTGTTCAACATGGTATTGGAAGTCCTAGCCAGAGTAATTGGGTAAGAGAAAAAAATTAATTAATCCAAATAGGAAAAGAGGAAGTCAGATTATCTCTGTTGACTGATTACACAATCTTATACCAAGAAAACCCTAAAGATCCCTTCCAAAGACTCCTAGACCTGATAAGTGACTTTAGTAATGTTTCAAGATACAAAATTAATGCACAAAGATCATTTGCATTTCTTTATACCAACAATGCTCAAGCTGAGAGTCAAATCAGGAACTCAATCACACTTAAAATAGCCACAAAAAGAATAAAATATCTAGGAATACATTTAACCAAGGAGGTGAAAGACTTCTACAAAGAGAACTATAAAGTATTGCTGAAAATATCATAGACGACAGAAACAAATGCAAGAATATCCCATGCTCATGGACAGGAAGAATTAATATCATTAAAATGACTGTACTGCCCAAAGCAGTCCACAGCTTCAAAATAATTCCTATCAAAATATCAATGTCATTTTTCACAGAAGTAGAAAAAAAATTATAAAATGTATATGGACTAAAAAAAGAGCCTAAATAGTGAAAACAATAAACAACAACAACAACAACAAAGTCAGAGGCATCAAATTACTCAACTTTAAACTATATTACAAGGCTATAGTAACCAAAATCGGAGGGTACTGGTACAAAAATAGACACATAGGTCAATGGAACAGAAAAGAGAACCCAGGAATAAGGCCACACACCTACAAGCAACTGGTGTTTGTCAGAGCTGACAAAAATAAGCAATGGGGAAAGAACACCCTATTCAGTAGATGGTGCTGGGAAAACTGGCTATCAAAAGAGTGAAACTGGACTCCTATTTCTCACTATGTACAAAAATTAATGCAAGATGGTTTAAAGGCTCAGATGCAAGACCTCAAACTATACAACCTTATACCCGTTAAGCAACATGTCCTCATATCCCATTCCATCCCTGGTAACCACCACTTTATTGTTTACTTCTATACCTATGACTGTTCCTTTATAAGATGCCTCATTTAAAAGGAATCATTCAGTATTTACGCTTCTGTGACTGACTTATTTCACTTAGTATAATGCTCACTTTTAATGTACAAACCTTACCCAAACATTAACTCAAGACGGATTAAAGATTTAAACATAAGAACTGAAACTATACAAATTATACAAGAAAACCTAGAATAAATTTTTCTGGGCATTGGCCTTGTCAAATAATTTATGACTAAGACCTCAAAAGCAAATACAAGAAAAATAAAAATAGACAAAAGAGACTTATTAAACTGAAGAGCTGCTGCAAAGCATAAGGAACCATCAGCAAAGTAAACAGACAGACTACAGAATGGTACAAAATATTTGCAAGCTATGCATCTAACAAAGATCTAACATCCAGGATCTGTAAGGCAAAGAACCAACAAGGAAAAAACAAATAACTCCATTAAAAAGTGGGCAAAAGACATGAACTGACAATTCTCAAAGATGATACACAAATGGCCAAGAAACATATGAAAAACTTCTCGTTACTAATCATCAGAGAAATAAAAATTAAAACCACAATGAGATATTATCCCACACCAGCCAGAATGGCTATTATTAAAAAGTCAAAAAATAAAGATGTACAGTGAGGATGTGGAGAAAATGGAACACTTATACACTGTTGGGGTGAGTGTAAATTAATTCATCCTCTATGGAAAACAGTATGGAGAGTTCGCAAAGAACTAAAAATAAATCTGCCATTCAACCCAGCAATCCCACTACTAGGTATCTACCTAAAGGAAATCATTTTATCAAAAAGATAAAATTCCTCAGAAATTAACAATGGAACTACTATATGATTCAGTAATCCCACTTCTGAGTATATGTCCAAAAGTATTGAAATCACCACCTCAAAAAAGATATCTGTACTCCTATGTTCACTGTAGTATCATTTACAATAGCCAAGATATGTAAACAACACAAATATCCATTGACAACTGAATGGATAAAGAAATTATGGTATATGTAATCAATGGAATATTATTCCTCACTTTAAAAATGAAGGAAATCCCATCACTTGCAACAACATGGATGGACCTGGAATACATTATGCTAAGTGAAATAAGTCAGTCACAGAAGAACGAATGGTGCATGATTCCTCTTAAATGAGGCAAAAATATAAAGGTATCATCATATGTATAGAAGTAGACAATAAAATGGTGGTTAACAGGGATGGACATGTTGCTCAATAAGTATAAAGTTACAGTTACAAAAAATGAGAAAGTTCCAGAGATCTGCTGTACCACATGGTGCCTACAGTGAACGAAAAAGTATTTTGTACTTAAACACTTTTCAAAATTGTAGATCTCATGTTAAAGTGTCCTTACCCCGCAACCCGACCCCCACACACAAGGAGCAATGGGACACAAGGAATCTTTTGGAGGTGATGTCTATGTTTATTCATTGGATTGTGCTGACAGTAATACAAGTGAATACATATGTCCAAATTCACAATATTGTGTACTTTAACTATGGACAATTAGCTGTACATCAATTATATCTCAATAAAGCTGGAAAATTGTACTAAACCTCAAAATAAAAATTCCTTCAAAAAATAAATTAAAATATACCACATTCAGTGGGATTAAAAAATTATGAAATCCTTAGAGATAAATTTTAGTAAAACATGTGCAAGACAAATATACTGAAGAATAGTATATATTGCTGATATATATTAAGAGAACCAAATAAATGGAGAGAAATTCTATGCTCACACATTGGAATATAATTATCTTAACATGTCAATTATCTCCTATTTGATATTTAAGTTCAATTAAGTACAATCAACTCTTAGTATTTTTTTTTTTAAATTGGCAAACTGATTCTATAATTTATGTGAAAACTTAGGGCACTCAGATTACTTAAAAATAACTGATCCATGAACCACAGACGAATCTCAATATGTTATGCTAATTGAAAAAGCTAGAAAAAGCTAGATATAAAAGAATAGATATCATCATTCCATTTATATAAAGTTCTAGAAAAGGAAAAATTATAGTGACAGAAATTATATCACTGATTGTGAGACACCAGGATTGAAAGCATAGGATTGATTACCCAGCAACATGAGTGAGTCTTTGAGGATATAGTAATGGTATATATTATGATTTTGTTGATTTGTCAAAATTTATCGAGTAGAACATATAAAGTAGGTACATTTGTACTATATTGATAGCTCTCATAAAAAACAATTAAAATTTTGTACAGGAAAACCAATTTTTTCCCTATTCAAGATTCAGTCTTAAAATTGATGGTCATATCTACTTTGATACATGATTTAAGAATGCTGTAGCAGTGATTCAAGAAGGTAAATCTAATATAATGCTTTCTAAAACTATATGATCCTGGTTAAATAATTTAATAAATGAGTGAACAAATGAATGTAACAATGAATAAAAATTTAGAATATGCAAATGAGTAGGAACAATACTGATTGTTTCACAATTAAAAGACAATAAGTGGCCGGGCACGCTGGCTCACACCTGTAATTCCAGCACTTTGGGAGGCCAAGGCGGGTGGATCACTTGAGGTCAGGAGTTTGAGACCAGCCTGACCAACATGGCGAAACCCCATCTCTACTAAAAATACAAAAATTAGCCAGGCGTGGTGGCTTGCACCTGTAGTCCCAGCTACCCGAGAAGCGGAGGCATGAGAATGCCTTGAGCCCGGGAGGTGGAGACTGTGGTGAGCAGAGATCATGGGACTGTACTGTAGCCTGGGTGATACAGCAAGACTCTATCTCAAAAAAGAAAAAAAAAAAAAGGTAATAAGTATTTGTAGCTTTGAGGTGGTCATAAACTGGAGTTATATAAACTAAGAATTTGTGAATGTACATGCAATTGTGTATGAGAGAGTGCTAAAGAGAGGTTTTCGGTGAAAAACAATGTTATTGACAGAACAAACAGATTCAAGCAAGTTCCCTGAGTATGTTCAAAAGAAGTAGAATAAAAGACATTGAATTTACTCTTTTTGTGTTTCACTTACGGCCAAAATTTCTAGCATTGTAATACTACAGAGGGCTAAAATTTCATATGGGGAAAAATAGCTTCCCAAAATACCAATGCAGCTACATTTGTATTAAAATGCTAATAACAAAATATCTTTCATAAATGCAAGATGTCCCAAACATAGACACTGATGTCAAAGTTTTCACATGGCAAGCAAAACCAGAAATGCTTGATACTATAATGGAAAGTAATATAATCCTTTAACAGGGAGACCACTTAGACGTGGTTCTTTCAAACACCACCACCATTTCCACCTATTCCTTTTACAGATTATACAATGAAAATTTATAAGTGCGCATTAACTTACCTAAACTCACAGAGTGACAGAGCCTAACCAGGAAGCCAAAACTCTGGATTTTTACCAGTGTTCCTTTTACAGTGCCACAAAGTCTCATATTCATCAAGACGTTTTTCAATTGGGAATAGGTAATGCTAAGGTTATAAAAAACATCTCGAAGTGCCTCTTGGGAAATCACAAACTTACTCCTCAGATTTACAGCAGTCCCCTGGGGCAGATTTGTAGTTTTCTCTCAAATGCAGCAAGTCTTTCACCAGTCAAATTTCACCTATCTCATGCATTTTCAAAGTCGAAAAATCATGGATTCCAGCAATGAATGACAACAAGAATGGATTGTAAAACACGCTCATGACCAATGTTGAAACTAGGTGTTGAAATGATAAAATGCCAGGATTGTAAGGCATGGATAACAGATGTATAGTAGGCTTTCAGCACTTGTTAAAAGAGATATAATTTATGTGGGTAAAATGCTTTTTAATGCATTTAAAGAAGTAACCAAATTGTTATCTAAATATCACTGACATGTTTGGTTACATACAAATGTGGTATAATATGCTCTTTTGAAAGAACAAATTCAGACCATATGATCAATGTAATCACTTTATAAAATATTTTCTTTAGCCATATAGTACAATGAAGATGTTTTGCAAACAGTATAGTTTATTAGTCTTTTAAAAAAATTCTCCACTTACCCACTTTCTTTGAGAGTTTAATTGCAAAGTAAGATATTCTTAATAAATAGTTTATTTTATTCAAAATATTTTAGTGATAATTTCAAAGGTGTTGAGAGTAGACTATATGAACTAAATTTTCTTAAATAGATCATTTTGTTTTTGTTATTCAGATTACTTTGGTAAATGATTTTGACTGGGATGTGAAGAAAGCAATGTGTTCAAATCAGTGGACACTAAATATTTTTAAATGTGATACATTGCATATAATCTTTATAAAATTTCTAAAAGGATGTATTCTTATACAATTTACATATGAAGAAATGGAGAGTTGGAAGAGAAACTTACTAAGATAATCAAAGAATATACAAAAGCTGGAATTCTGAATGAAGCTTCTCCTAGTTCTGACATGACAATGTCCTACAGAGGTATCAGAGAAGATCTATGTGGACAAGTTTCTTTGGTGGAAAAGAGTTCCTGTGATGGTTAATTTTGTGTGTCAATTTGGCTAGGCCACAATACCCAGATATTTGGTCACACGTTAGTCTCAATGCTGTTACAAATGTATTGTTTTAGATAACATTCACATTTAAATCAGGAGTTTTGAATAAAACATGCTACCCTCTACAATGTTGGTGGGCTTCATCCAATAAGTTGAAGGCCTTAAGAAAAAAAGACCAACTCACCCAAAGAAGAGGAAATTTTCCCTGCAGTCTGCCTTGGACTTGAGCTACAACATCAACTCTGCCCTTGGTCTCGTCTGCTGGCCTATCCTGCAGAAGTTGGACTTGCTAATCTCCACAATTGCACGAGTCAGTTCCTTTATTTTCTTAAAATAAATCAGATAAATGATGGATAGATAAGTAGATATAGATCTATTGTTTCTCTTTCTGTGAAGAACCCAGACTAATACAGTTCCTCATTTATTATCAAAGCCAACAGAATACCTTTTCCAATCACCCAACGGCCTGAGCTAATTCATAGAACAAACCATAGGCAGCCACACACAGAATCAATATATGAAATACACATAACATCATAATGCCAGGAAATGTCCTGTGAGCTAAAAGGTAACATAAATTACTAAAAGTCTCTTCGAAAATGGTCTATACAGCATAAGGTTTGGAAATTCTGAAAGTCCCTGACAATGTAAAAGTTAATTGGTCAATATAGGAAGCAAATGCCTTTTAGAGTTAACTATTTGGAGTTTTCTTAATCCACTTACTTTTTGGCAAAAGTTTAATTATGCATGAATATTCCCTGAAAATATATATTTAGGTGAGCAAGCATTTTTGTCTTTCAGTTACAAAAGAATCCCAGGAGCTATATCCACATAATAAAACTTTCAAAGAGAACTAAGTTTCATTAAACAGAATACATTAGAAATTTGGCCCATAATTGATATTATACTAAAATCAATTCTTATTTATTTGTCCAAGATTATGTGAAAATGAAGTTAAAAGAATTTAAATGTAAACCTGAGGACAGGGAGCAGGTTTAGACTACATGAGAAAATAAACTGAAGTATGAACATAGGTTAGTTACCACCTAGAGTTTGGTCACAGTGTCTTTTTGCATGCCCTGTTTGACTTTCCACCCTCTCAGTCCTATTTACTCTCCCCTAAGGTTACCACACCGTGAACTATAAACACACTAGACTCAGTATTCTCTATATAAAATAACATCATCATACATTGAGGAGCTAGTCATCTAATAAATAGCCTTTTGACTTATTGCAAATGCTTGGTCCTTTTTTTGTGTCCAGTTCTAACACAAGATTGTGCATATGTGTGCTTTTTGTTTTTTGTTTTTTTACTTTTCCCTTTCTGACAGCAACCGGATTTCATTTTAGAAAATTCACCCTGTACCACTGGGGACAGTACTGGTAGGAGAGTAAATTCAAACACCATGTTTTTCTGTTGTAAAAACAAATGGCCTTCGAAGGTTCTAATAAAGTCTTTCTTTCAGACTTTTATTAGTCATATGGCCAAGGAGTAGGTCTGTGACCTAATTTTAGCTAAATAAACTACTCTCAGTAATTCAATCTTGAGCTAAATCACGTATGAAGGTAAAAAATAATTGGAGAACATTTATTTTTGTGATAGTGGCACAAGAGTTTTGGTGTTCTAGTTTTTTCCTGTCCTAACTCTATATGTAGTTCTCTAGCCTTTTATCAATTCAGTAAGATACAAAATTACTTTGTGATGAATTCTTAAACTAGTTTATTGTGGAATTTAAATTCACTAGGGAATAAATATGGATTGGTTTTATTATTTAACAATAACTGCCACCCCAAATAAGTTATGCCTAATCCTCTCTCTCACTGGGTAGTAGGTCACTTAATAACATCTTGATCAGATTCCATAACTTTAAAAAATGTTTAATTTCTTAAACTTAAATTTCAGGCATGCCCCTGTGGACGCAGACACCATGTTCACCCCAGAGTCAGGCTGATCTTTGCAGACTCAGGCTCAAAGCCAACACCAGCAGAAAGCCAGTTACTGTGGACCCAGACTTTAAGCTGGTCTCAACAAACACAGCTGCAGGTTGGCCCTTATGGATCCAGTTGACAGGCTCCTACCTTTAGGACCTAATGAAACCAGGCCAGATTATATGGGACCAGGATTCATGCCTATCCTAGGGGACCCAATCTCCAGGCTTGCCCTGGGGGAGCCAGGTTCCAGGCCTGACTCCACATTCCCAAGCACCTAGTTGATGCCTGTGGATGTAGGTGCCAGTCCTGCCTACCCGCTGACCCAGAAACCAAACCAAGACACCCTGTTTTCATATTACAGCAGCAGGTCTGCCTGCATACCTCACCACATGGCCCACTAAGAATCTATGACAGGCTGAGTGGTGAAGAGCTTTCTCGCCAAAGCCAGTCTGTAAAGATTAGAATAGGTACCCACTTCTTCAAAAGCTCAAACACCAGTGTAAAGCCACAAGAATCAATAATAATAAGGGAAACATGACACTACCAAAGGAGCAATATAATGCAACAGAAATAGACCCTAAAGAAATGAAGATCTATGAACTACTGGATAAAGAATTCAAAATAGTCATCTAGAAGAAACTCAGTGAGGTATAAGAAACGCAACTAAAAAGAGCAAAAAGAAAAATATTTATTAACAAAAACGGAAGTTTAACAAAGATAGAAGCTATAAAAATTAATAAAACAGAAATTCTGGAGTTAAAGAATATGGGGGCTGAGTCAAAAAGTTTCACAGAGAGCTTGAACAGCAGACTTGATCAGGCAGAGGAAAGAGTGAGTGAATCCAGAGACAGAACATTTGAAATGACACAGTTAAAGGAACAAAAACTAAAAAGAAAAGAAAAAGAGTGAAGAAAGCTTACAGGACCTACAAGGCAACATCAAGGAAATGCATATATGCATTATGGAAATTACATAAAGGATTAGAGAGAGAAAGAGACAGAAAGCTTACTTAAATAAATAATTACAGAAAACTCTTCAAGTATGGAGATAAACATCAAAATCCATGATGTTCCCAAACCCCAAATAAAATGGATATAAAGAGATCTTCACCAAGACGTTTTATAATCAATTCCTCAGAAATCAAATGCAGTGAGAGAATTTTGAAAACAGCA
Organism: Pongo pygmaeus; assembly: GCF_028885625.2. NCBI lineage: Eukaryota > Metazoa > Chordata > Mammalia > Primates > Hominidae > Pongo > Pongo pygmaeus. The sequence goes on along the minus strand of NC_072383.2, from coordinate 17,422,184 downwards.
AGAGAAAAGCAGCTCACCACGTACAAGGGAACACTTATAAGACTATCAGTAGATTTCTCAACAGAAACCTTGCAGGCCAGGGATAGTAGTATAATATATTTAACACACTGAAGGAAAATAATGCAAACCAAGAACACTATAAATAGTAAGGCTGTCTTTCAGAAAAGAGATGAGGACTTTTTCAGACAAAAACAAATTCCAAAGAAGTTTATTAGCAATAGAACTGCTTTATAAAAATGCTAAAAGTATAAAACACACTATAAAAGTAAGAATATAGTCAAATTCAGAACACTCAAATACTGTATTGATAATGCATAAATCACTTTTAACTCTAATAAAAAAGTAGAAGAAAAAGTATCAAAAATAAGCTACAATAATTTGTTAAATGATCTATGCTATATAAAATATGTAAATTGTGGCATCAATAACATAAAATATGGGAAGAGAAGAATATAAAGTATAGAGTTTTTGTATGCAAAACTAAAATAATATCAAAATCAAATTGCTATCAGCTTAAAATAGACTGCTATAAATATAAAATATTTTACATAAGTCTCATAGTAACCTCAATGAAAGAACCTGCAGTAGGTGCATAAAATATAGAAGGGAATCAAAGCTTACCACTACAAAAAATCATTAAATTACAAAGGCAGACAGTAAAAGAGAAAGAATGAAACAAAAGAATAACACAAAATTAATTGACCACAAATATGTGGGTTTATTTCTGGGCTTTCTATCCTAATACATTGTTTAATATGTCTATTTTTATTCAAGCACCATGCTGTTTTGATTACTATAGCTTTGTAAATTTTGAAATCATGTAGAGTGATGTCTCCAGCCTTTTTTCCTAAAGATTCATTTGGCTATTTGGAGTTTTTTTTGTGGTTCTATACAAATTTTAAAATTATTTTTTCTATTTCAATGAAAATATGCCATAGGAATTTTGATAGGGATTGCATTGAATATGTAGATTACTTGAGATAGTAACAACACTTTTATAACATCAATTTCTATACACTAACAACAAACTATCCACAAAAGACGTTAATAACACCATTTACAATAGCATCAAAAAATAAAATACTTAACAAAGAATGTGAAAGATACTATAAACTGTAAAACATTGATAAAAGAAATTGAAGATGATAGAAATAAATGGAAAGATAGTCTATGTTCATGAGTTGGAAGAATTCATATTCTACTTCTAATTGTAAAAAAAAAACAGAGGCATATTGATAGGAAACAACTGAACTGAAGAGTTCAGGGAAATCAAATGTTACCAGAAACAAAGTGGAAGATCAATACGAGTAAGAAAGATTTCATATTCTCATTCTGTTTTTCCTGAACATTAAAATGCAGTATTGGCTGAGAATGCCCATCATTACAGTTCAAAACTGTGCAATTCAAAATCCCTTGGTTAGAGAAGTACACTTTTAAAGGTGTTAGTAACAACTTCATTGACTGGAAGAAGGGAGTGGGGTCAGGAATTATAAATGGAAATTGATCTTGTTCTGGGACAGTATGTAGAGCTTGGGGTCCCTAACTCTTAGGCTGTGGACCAGTACTGAGCACCCTATTAAGAACTGGGCCACAAAAGGGAGGTGAGCATCAGGTGAGAGCACATCACCACCTAAGCTTCACCTCCTGTCTGATCAGTGGTGGCATGAGATTCTTATAAGAGCGTGAACCATATTGTGAACTGCACATGTGAGGGATCTAGGTTCCATGATCCTTATTAGACTCTAAAGCCTGATAATCTGAGGTGGAAAAGTTTCACCACGAAACCGTCCACTACCATCACCACCCTCCCACCCCGCCCCATCCATGGAAAAATTGTCTTCCACAAAACTGGTCCCTGGTGCCAAAAAGCTTGGAGACTGCTCACTTAGAGCACCTAACTTATTTGTTTGGCTTCATGTAAATTAAGAAGAAATGTGGTCTGAGAAGAAAAATTAATGAACAATGTTTTAGAATACTTCAAATAGATATCCTTTCATGCTTTTGCTGCTTCCAATTCTTCAAACAAGGCTGTTCCTTTATTCTACTGTAATTCATGCCCATGACTATACAATCACTCTGGTTTGCATTTTGTTGTTGTTGTTATTTTATGTTTTTAAATAATATAGCCTTTCTTTTTTATATTGCAGATATATGAATCAGTATGGATTTTCCCCCTTATTTTACTTTTCCAGTATAATCTATATCTTGCTCTTATATTATGGCTATATACAGGCCTAAAGTTACCCAGACATAGTTCTATATCTGGAACCTTTAAGACAAGATTCAGTGACCATCTGAAGGTCCCTTGGGGTCTAGGTTAACATGATAAAAAGAGCATAGATTCTGGCATCAATGTAGTTATACAAAAGTAATGGTTTCATATTTATGTAACCTTAGCAAGTTTACTTTACTAAGACTTATTCTCTAAATATACACAATGAATGAAAGCGTCTAATCATCAAAGTTGTCCACAAGGAGGAAAATACATGGAATTGCTTAAAAATTTAAATACTGTAAAATATAAATAAATATATGGCAGGGTGTGTGGTGTGGGAGTACATGTGTGTAGTGTGGATGTGCATATATATGTGTGTGTCTGTTGTTCATGTAAAAATGAGGTAGAGACATCAATAGAAATTCCATTGGTTTTTGGGGGATTGTGGGGGGTGTAGCTATGATAGCAACTTTGTAACTAGGACTAAAATTAGACTCTAAGATCCAAACAGAGAAGCTACTGGAGATGACTACTTTTTCAATTTTTTTCTATTGTGATAGACAGCAATAAAATTAACAAAAGCCTAGAGCAACACCGTGGATACATATTCTTATATATCCTATGTAAATGCAAATAGCTTTGATCTTTCTCCTGATGGGTACAGAAAACAACACATATATAAGATTAAAAGCCGCATATAATGTTTCTGAAGGCTGTGCCAAATCTGCTCAAGAAAATATGTTACATCCAGCACAACAATTATTATCAGGGCTACAACTTACTTAAATTTATGGTGTTCTATAAGTCATCTTCTATAATCTAACTAGGATTTTCATGGGCTAGATGGCTAAATTAAATGAGGATACATAATGAATGTCATTACATCTTTGAAGGTGGTACTAATTTTACCATTTTCCTTGAAACACAGTATCATTTTTAATGTATCTTTTACAAAAGGGAACAATCTCAAGAGATTCCCCTTGGTCTTTCTTTCTAACATAGCTTTTAGAACACATAGTAAGGAATAGATGTGAGGGATTTTCCTACTGCTTAATATGCTCATTACCATTTTACATTTGGAAACTAGGGATATCAGCATTTGATGGGTTTGAGGACTTGAAGGGCCCAGTGCAAGATGAACCTGGATGTTAAATCATTTATTATCTTACCCCAATATGTCCCTCCTCTAACAGAGGCCATTATGGTATTTGAGTCCCTGATTATCAGTGTCAACTCAGGCTCTATCTTCAATAGTGCTTAAAACATCTGATAATTTAATTTTCCCCAGTTTATGGCTATAGATCCCTGTGAGGATACACTGATGAGATCATTGCTGCATACATTTTTTTAGTATTGTTTTACTTAAGAGAAAAGTTTTTTTCTTAAAGGGATATAATTTCTCCTTCAGGTGATAGGTAATGTGTCTGAGAACTTGCTAGATCCAGAAAGTGTGTAAGTGATTGTGACACCCGTGTTAGCTGCTGGAATATCTTGCCTAGGAACTCTTAGTAATATTATCTCCCTGCAAGTGAAGATGCCTAGCAGCCATTCAAACCTTGCTGCTCATTACAGTGATTATGCCCATCTTGCTTCTGATGGTTAAGTGTCTCCTTGTTATTCTATAATCCTATCATGCCCTATTGCTATTATGAAGGTAAGTCCTATAATATCATCTTTTTTGTTTACCCATAGAGGATGTGCATTATGAAGTTTCTCAAAAATGCTGGTCTTCTCCTCAACAGCATACTCCTTAGTGGCCCCCAAATATACAATGGGCTCTGTTGGCCTCTGTGCCTCTGAAAACATACTCATTTGAGAGCTTCATTTGGTTTCTTTAGGAGACCCACTGGACCATGTCCACTTCTCTGAGTCTTTTGATCCTTTTTCATAGTCTTACATGACATTTTTGGCACTTCTATTTTATTTAAGATCATGTTTCCCACAAATCATCTCAAAATTTATATTGGAAGCAACTCTTCTAAAAGTGGCCAAAAAAGATGATCCCCATATCAACAATGTTTTTCTTATCCTACTCTAGGGCCAATATTCCTGAATCTGGTTCCCTCAGGATCCACAACCAGGAATACTTCTCTTATATTTCACACTATATGTTAGCCAACTACTATAATTCCTTAGCATACACCCCTTATATTTCTTTACTAGGTCCAGCACTTCTATATTTTAATCATGCTGATCACCTTTGTTACAGATCTGGTAACCATAGAGAGTCAAGGGAAGATACTGAGGAGAGAACTCATCATTTCTTAAGGCACCTAACCCTATGGTGCTTCTACATAATCTTTAAAAAAAGAGGATGTCCATCTTCCAACAAGGGAGAACATGCCAGTTCTCCAAGCTCCAAGAGTTCCGGATAGCTTTGGTTCACTTCAAGGTTCTTTAGTAGTCTTTACCAGGGTCTAACTCATTTTATATTAGAAGAATAAATTTGTCATTGTAGACATGCTGGGGCTGAGAATTCTACCTTTTATTCCAATCTTACAAAAAAAATCCAGAAGTCAAACTTTTATTCTTTCTACTATCCAGTTATAGTAGATAAATGTCACTTTAAATTCTGCCAAGTACACTGTCTGATTGACATTTTACTTTATATTTGTGATTAATAATTCTAAGCCCATTATTTTCTTTCTTCAAATTATCAAATATACTCACCCAAAGCAACTGAATTTCATAGGATTTCTAATCACTCACATACCTATTACCACCACAAAGATTGTACAAGTCAGTCTATCTCCTGCTTTATCTCACCCAAGTTTACCACAGTTGAAATCCTTTACAATTGCATTCGTACAGCTCTACTTTCCATCAGTAATGGAGTCATAGCTCTCAGATACTACTGGGTGTTCCAACTCCAGAATTCCATTTTTACAGTCTACTTATTAGGATTACTTCTGGTACCAAATATCTAAGGCTGTATTCTCTAGAAGAAAAGATGTGACAAGGACTTATATGCACATGAATTGAAGAAATACTTTTCAGGAAAACCTGCAAAGAAGTGAAAAATAAGAAAAAAAGGTAAGAATGAGGTCTCAAGTAACATCAAATAACATCTGATCTTTTCTTGCTTCACAAGGTACCCTGGAGCATAAGTCATATTACACAATTATTCCTCTTTGAGAAAAAAGGGGACAACTCTATCACTGTATCTGTCAGTCATTACTCAGGGATCCTCACTGGTGATGAAGCTTTTATCAGCAGAGAGCAATTCTCAAGAGAAGAAAGGAAATATGAGTCATTATCAACAAATCCTGATAGCATATGGGTAATGAGAGATCTGAACAAAACACATGACAGCATCTATTGCACTGACACATAGTAAACACTCAGTGTTAATTGAAATAAAAATTATATATGCCAACCTCTGTTAATTATACATAGTTATCATTTTAACAATAATATTATCAGAGTTACTTGAGAAGCTTTTTTCAAAATGTATATACCCACAAATTATCAGCATTTCTTTGAGGATGTTGGTGGAGAACACAAATACATTTTGAAAATAAGTCCCAGTTATTACTAATATATACCAACATACACACACACACACATGCGTGCACACACACACACACACACACCCTGTGAATAATTATGATAAGATGTCCTTTAGAATTTGACCTTGCTTACTATTTTAATTTTCATCTCTTCCAACTCCTACATTTGATGTTATTTTCATTCATCAATGTATATTTATCTAAATATATAAAGTTGTTTTATACTTCAATTCATTGGAAATGGTCTTCATTCTCCCTCAGTCAGTTTCATATACCAATGCATGCAGAGGCATGCTCTGTTCTCTTTCACACACACATACAAATATACACACACCCCCACACAAATATTTCTGATATGTTGGGGCCTTTTTGAATATACCGGCCTTTGTTATATTCTACTTATATGCCGCTATTATTGTGAGGCTGTCATTTATACTTCCATACATAATTTACTATTCCATTCTTAGAGCTCCTACAGGTAAATTCACTTCAACTGACTCTATTGTATTTAAACGTTTATTATTCTAAACTATGAAATCAACAAAAGGACAGTTTGAGTCTAATTATTTGAGGGAGATTTTATTAAGTACAGAATTTGAGGTTGGTGGTTATTTTCTTTTAGCTCCTTGAAAATAGCATTCCATAGTCATCTGCATCCATTGTTTCTGTTGAGCAGTCTGATGTCCCTCTTATTACTGACCTTCTGGAAGTAATCTTCTTCTCCTTCCCCCATTCCTGGAGCTCTTGCAATTTTTGTTTTCTTTATCTTTGGTTTTCCAATGGTTTTATATGTTATGCTAGGTGTTGATTTCATTTAATTACTGCTGCTTAAAATTTTTAGTGATCATTGAACTTACGATGTTGAAATCTTTCAATGACTGTGGCCTTTTAAATCAGTAATTATTTATCCAGCCATGGCTAATATACTCCTAAATGTATATTCTTAATTTTGGTTATTATGTTTTTAGTTCTAAAATTTTATTTATTTTATTTTTTAGAAACAGATTTAAGATATAATTCATACAATTCACCCTTCTAAAGTGTAGAACTTTCTAATTTTTAGTATATTTAGAATTGTGCAACCACCACCACAATCAACTTTGGGACATTTTCAGCACCACAAAAAGAAATCTAGTACCCATTAGCAATCACTCTTCATTTTCCTCTAACTCATGCAGCCCTGGTAATCACTCAATCTATTTTATGCCTCTATAGATTTGCCTTTTCTGGATATTTTCTACACAGGGAATTATACAATATGTAGTCTTTTGTGATGGCCTTCTTCACTTCACATATTTTCAAGGTTTATTCATGTTGTAAAATGCATCAGTACTTTATTGTTTTTTATTGCTCTATAATAATTCGTTGTATGGATATATCTCATTTCCTTATTCATTCATCAGTTGATGTAAATTTGGGTTGTTTTTATTTTTGGTTATTATGAATAATGTTTCTATGAACATTTTTGTACAAAAGTTTTTATGTGAACATAAGTCTTAATTTCCTTTGAGTATATAATTAGTCATAGAATTGCTTGGCCATATGGTAACTGGATATTTTGGAGAAACTGCCAGACTGTTTTCCAAAATGGCTGCACTATTTTACATTTACACCAGCAGCATATGAGGCTCCAATTTCTTTGCATCTTTGACAAAACTTGCTATCATTTGATATTGTCATTATTGCCCTCCTAGGGCATGTGAAGTGGTATCTCATTGAGATTTTGATTTTTGTTTCTCTAATAAATAATAATGTTGAACATAGTTTCATGTGCTTACTATTTCTATATCTTTTTTGGAGAAAGGTCTGTTTAAATCCTTTGTTCATTTTTCAATTGGGAATTTCGTCTTCCTAATGTAGAGTTTTAAGAGCTTTAAATACACACACACACATGCACGCACACACACACACACACACACACACACATTCTGGGTAAAAGTCATTTATCAGATATATAATTTGCAAATATTTTCTCTCAATCAGTGAACAGTCTGTTTAACTTATTGATGGTATACGCTGAAGCACAAAAGTTTTTTTTTATTTTGATGAAGTCCAATTTATTTGTTTTTTATTTTGTTTCCTTAAGCTTTTGGTGTCATTTATGAGAAACCATTTACTAATATAAGGTCAAGAAGATATATGCTTATGTTTTATTCTAAGATTGTTACAGTTTGAGCTTTTACATGCAGGTTAGGTTATTTATTCATTTTGAGTTAATTTATATGTATGGTAAGAGGTGGAGGCTCCAAATTCTTTCTTTTTGATCAAGATATTTAGTTGTACCAGAATCATTTGTTTAAAAGACTATTCTTTACCCATTAGGTTGACTTAACACCTTATTAAAAATCATTTAATAGACAGAGGTGGAGCAAGATGGCTAAAGAATTTTGCAGCAATTGTTCCCACAGGAACACCAAATTGAACAACTATTCACACAAGAAAGCACCTTCATAAGAACCAAAAATCAGGTGAGTGATCACAGTACCTGGTTTTAACATTAAAGCAAGGAAAGGCACCAAAGAGGGTAAGAAAGACATTCTTGAATTGCCAACACCACCCTTCTCCCATACTCCAACAGTAGCTGTGTGGCACAGAGATAGAATCTGTTTGCTTCCAGGAGACAGAAAGCAGTTCTTATGGGACTGTGACTTGGAAATTAGTGCTACCTGTCACAGTGGAAAGCAACACAGGGCAGAATTTGGCCAGCCCTCTAAAGGGACCATTTACACCAGCCCTAGTTACAGGGGAATCATTCATCCCAGTGTTCAGAACTTGAGCTCCAGCTAGCTCCACCACTATGAGCTAAAGTTCCCTGGGGTTCTAAATAAATGCAAAAGGCAGTCTAGGGCATAAAGACTGCAATTTTGGGGAAAGTCTTTGTGCTCTACTGGGCTCAAGACCAGTGAAATTGGGGTGCATAAAAATTAGTGAGATACACAACCTGGGACAGCCAAGGGAGTGCTTGAGTCACCCCTCCCCCAATCCCAGGCAGTGGAGCTCACAGTTCCAGAAGAGACTCTTTCTTTCTGCTTAAGGAGAGGAAAGTAGAGTGTAAAAAGGACTTTGTCTTGCAATTTGGACACCAGCTCAGCCACAGTAGCATACAGCATGAGGCAGAGTCCTGAAACTCGTATTCCAGGCCCTAGCTCCTGGATGACATTTCTAAACACACCCTGAATCTGAACAGAACATGGTGCCTTGAAGGGCAGCACCCAATTCTGGAAAGATTCATCACCTGCTAATTAAAGAGAGCTTGGGCCTTGAATCAACACCAGTGGTAGCCAGGCAATACTTGCTGTGGGCCTTGGGTGAGACCCAGTGCTGTGATGGCTGCAGGTGTAACTCAACACATTCCCAGCTGTTGTAGTCATGGGAGAAGACTCCTTTTGCTTGAGAAAAGAAGAGGGAAAAGTAAAGGAGACTTCCTCTTGCAGCCTGTGTACCAGCTCAGTAACAGTGGGGTAGAGTAATATGTGAATTCTTAGAGTCCCCAATTGTAGGACTTGGTTCCTGGATGGTATTTCTGGACTTACCCATGGCCAGAGGGGCAATCACTGCCCTAAAGGGAGAGTCCGAGGCCTGGCCGTGTTAACCATAAGCAGACTGAAGAAATCTTGGGCTTTGAGTTGTCATTGGTGGTAGCCAGGTAGCACTTGCCATGGGCCTGGGGTTGGGGAGGCCATGGGGAGAGACTCCTTCTGCTTGAGGAAAGGAGAAAGAAGAGTGTAAAGGTCATTGTCTCATGGCTTGAGGGCCAGTTCAGCCACAGTAGAATAGAGCACCAAGTAGATTCCTAAGGTTTCTGACTCCAGGCCCTGGCTCCTGCATGACATTTCTGGACCTGCCTTGGGCTGCAGGGGAGTGCACCACCCTGAATGGAAAGACACAAGTCTGGCTGGATTCACCACCTTCTGACTGAAGAGCCTTTGGGCCTTGAGTGAAATTGGTAGTAGTCAGGCAGTGGTTGCCACAGACCTTGGCCAAGACTCACTGCTCTGTTGGCTTCAGTTCTGACTCAGCAAAGTCCTAGTTGTGGTGGCTACAGGTGGGCTTGTGTCAATCCTTTCCCAGCTTCAGGCAACTCAGCATGGAGACACATATTCCATTTGTCTGGGGTAAAGTAAGGGAAGAGAACAAGAGTCTCTGTCTGGTAGCCTAGGGAATTCTCTCAGATCTTACCCAAGACCACCAAGGTGGAACATCTACAAGCCTTCAAGAGTCATAGTTTTACTGGGCTTGGGGTGTCCTCTAATGCACATACAGCTACAGTGACTAAGGACTTAGATCACAACACTCAATTTTCTGTGAATACATGGAAAGCTTTATCAAGAAAGATGAGTGCAAATCCCAGACTGTGAAGACTACAATTAATATCTTACTCTTGAATACACAGACATTAATGAACATCTACAAGCATCAAGACCATCTGAAAAATATGACCTCACCAAATAAACAAATTTAGGCAACAGTGACAAATCCCAGAATAACAGATAAGTGATCTTTCAAACAGAAAATTCAAAAGACACGCTTGCAGGAAGATTAGTAATATTCAAGGCAACAGAGAGAAGGAATTCAGAATTCTACTAGATAAATTTAACAGAGATTGAAATAATTTTTAAAAATGTAGCAGAAATTCTAGAGCTAAAAAATTTGATTGACACAATGAAGAATGCATCAGTCTCTCAACAGTGTATTGATCAGGCAAAATAAACAATTAGTGAGCTTGAAGGCAGACTGTTTGAAAATACACAGAGGAGATAAAAGAAAAAAAGGAATAAAGCATGCCTACAACCTGTAGAAAATAACCTCAAAATGGTAAAATCTAAGAGTTGTTGGCCTTAAAAAGGACATAGAGAGACATATTGGGGTAGAAACTTTATTCAAAGGGAAAATAACAGAGAACTTTCCAAATCTAGAGAAAGACATGAATATTCAAATATATGAAGGTTATAGATCACCAAGCAGATTTAACGCATATAGCACCACTACAAGACATTTAATAATCAAACTCCCAAAAGTCAAAGGAAAAAGAAAGATCCTAAAATCAATAAGAGAAAAAAACAAGTAATATACAAAAGAACTTCAATATGCCTGGCAACAGACTTCTCAGTGGAAACATTATGGGCCAGGAGAGAGTGGAATAATATATTTAAAGTGCTGAAGAAAAAACATTTTTATCTTAGAATAGTGTATCCAGTGAAAACGTCCTTCAAACATGGAGGAGAGATGAAGACTTTCCCAGACTTATAGAAGCTAAGGGATATTATCAATACAAGCACTGTTCTACAAAAATGTTAAAGAAAGTTTTTCAATTTGGAAGAAAAATACATTAACAGGCAATAAGAAATCACCTGAAAGTACAAAACTCATTTGTAATAGTAAGTACACAGACAAGCACAGAATATTATAACATTGTAATTGTAGGTTTTAAACTCTTACATTTTGAGGAGAAAGACTAAAAGATTAATTTATCAAAAATAATAACTAAAACAACTTTTTAAGGCAGTATAATAACATATGACTATTAACAACAAGATGTTAAAAAACAGGGATGTGAAGTTAAAGTGTAGAGTTTTTATTGGTTTTCTCTTTGCTTATTTGTTAGTCTGTGTGTTTCCTTTTACAATCAATGTTAAGTGGTCATGAATTGAAAATAATTACATGTAATACATCTACAAGCCTCATGGTATCCTCAAATCAGAAAACCTACAACAGACACATAAAATACAAAGAGCAAGAAATTTAAACATACCAGCAGGAAAAAAATTACCTTCACAAAAAGGGAGACAGGAATAAAGAAGGGAAGAGAGGACCAGAAAACAAATAAGAAAATGGCAGGAATAAGTTCCCACTGATTAATAATAAAATCAAATTTAAATGAACTAAACTGTAATCAAAAGACAAAGAGTGGCTGAATGGATAGAAAAACAAAACCCAATAATCTGTTGCCTATATGAAACACACTTCACCTATAAAGACACACATAGACTGAAAATAAAAATGATGGAAAAAGTTATTCCATGCAAATCAAAACCAAAAAAACAAGCAAGAGTATATATACTTGTATAGAAAAAATAGATTTCAAGTTAAAACCTGCAAAAAGAAACATGGAGTTCAGTGTATAATAGTAAATGGGTCAATTCAGCAAAAGGATATAACAATTATATGTGCACCCAATGCTCGAGGACCCAGACGTATAAAGAAAATATTATTAGAGCTAAACAGAAAAATAGACCCTAATACAATAATATCTGGAGACTTAAACACCCCACTTCAGCACTGGACAGATCACCCAGGCAGAAAGTCAACAAACAAACATTTGACATATCTGCACTATAGACCAAATGGTCCTAATAGATTTCTATTCTTCTCAGCACGTGGATCATTCTTAAGGACAGACCATATATTTGGCCACAACATCAGTCTTAAAAAATTTATAAAAATTGAAATTATGGAAAATATCTTTTCTGACCATATGGAGTAAAAATAGAAAGCAATAATAACAGGAATTTTAGAGATTATACAAATACATGTAAATTAAACAATATGCTGCTGGATGGCCAGCGGATGAATAAAAAAAGAAGAAATTTTAAAAATTTCTTGAAATAAATGAAAATGAAAACCGAACACACCAGAACCTATGGGATACAGTAAAAGCAGTATTAAGAGGCAAGTTTATGCTAATAAGTGACTACATCTAAAAAGTAGAAAAGCTTCAAATAAACAACCTAATGATGCATCTTAAAGAATTTAAAAAGCAATAGAAAACCACATACAAAATTATTAGAAGAAAAATAATAAAGATGAAAACAGAAATAAATAAAATTGAAACAAAGAAAACAATAAAAAGATAAATAAAACAAAACCCTGGTTTTTTTGAAAAGTTAAAGAAAATCAAACCATTTGCCAGATGAGATGGTTAATTTTGGGCGTCAACTTGATGGGATTGAAGAATGCAAAGTATTGGTCTTGGGTGTGTCTGTGAGGGTGTTGCCAAAGGAGACTAACATCTGAGTCAGTGGACTGGAAGAGGCAGACACACATTCAATGTGAGTGGGCACTATCTAATCAGCTGCCAGTGCAGCTAGGATAAAAGCAGGCAGAGGAATGTGGAAGGACTAAGCTTAGTCTTAGTCTTCTGCCTGCATGTTTCTCCCATGCTGGATGCTTCCTGCCCCTGAACATCAGACTCCAGGTTCTTCAGCTTTGGGACTCCCGGGCCTTTGACCACAGTCTGAAGGCTGCACTGTCAGCTTTCCTACTTTTGAGATGTTGGGACTTGGACTGGCTTCCTTGCTCCTCAGCTTGCAGATGGCATATTGTGCAACTTTACCTTGTGATTCTGTGAGTCAATACTCCTTAATAAATTCCCCATCATATATACATCTTTACTATTAGTTTTGTTCCTCTAGAGAACCCTGACTAATACACCATGCAAGGATAAAACCAGAGAATACTCATAAATAAAATCAAAGGTGAAAAAGGAGACATTGTAACTGATAGTACAGAAATTCAAGGGATCATTAGAGACTACTAGGAGCAACTATATGCCAATGAATTTGAAAGCCTAGAAGAATTTGTTAAATTCCTTGACACATCCAACCTACCAAGATTGAACCATGAAGAAATACAGAATCTGGATAGACCAATAAGAATTGAAGCCATAATTCAAAGTCTCCAGGCAAACAAAGCCCAGGACCTGATGGCTTCACTGCTGAATTTTACCAAACATTTAAAGAAGAACTCAATACCAGTTCTACTCAAACTATTCCAAAACACAGATGAGGAGAGACTATTTCCAAACTAATTCTGTTAGGTCAGTATGACTCTGATAACAAAACCAGATAAAGACACATTAAAAAAGGTAAGTACAGTCTAAAATCCCTGATAAACATTGATGCAAAAATCCTCAACAAAATACTAGCAAACAAATTTCAACCACACACTAAAAAGATCTTTCATTATCACCAACTGTAATTTATCCCAAGGATGTAAAGATGTTTAAACATATGCAAATCAATCAATGTGATACATCATATCAACAGAATAAAGAATAAAATCCATATTACTTCAATTGATGCCAAAAATGCATTTGATAAAATTCAACATCCCTTTATGATAAAACTCTTAAAAATGGTGTAGAAGAAACATACCTTAATACAATAAAAGCCATATGTGACAGACCTACAGCTAGTATTGTACTGAAAGAGGAAAAACTAAAAGCCTTTTTTCTAGGGTCTGGAACATGACAAGGATGCCCACTTTCACCACTGTTATTCAACATAGTACTGGAAGTCCTAGCTAGAGCAATCAGAGAAGACAAAGAAAAAAAGGGAATCCAGATTGGAAAGAAATAAGTCAAATTAATCTTGTTTGTAGATGATATGATCTTATGTTTGAAAGAACCTAAGTATTCCACAAGAAAACTGTTAGCACTAATAAGCAAATTCAGTAAATTTGCAGGATACAAAATCAACATAGAAAAATCAGCCACATTTCTATATTTGAACAATGAACAACCTGAAAAAGATATCAGCAACAGATAAACTTCATCAAAGAAGTGAAAGATTTCTACAGTGGAAACTATAAATCATTGATGAAAGAAATTGAAGAGGACACAAAAAAGAAAGGATATCCCATGTTCAATGATTAGAAAAATCAATATTGTTAAATTGTTCATATTACCCAAAGCAATCTACAGATTCAATGCAATCCCTATCAAAATACCAATGATATTTTTCATTGAAATAGAAAAAAATCATCCTAACATTAATATGGAACCACAAAAGACCCAGAATAGCCAAAACCATCTCAAGAATAAAGAACAAAACTGGAGGAATCACACTATCTGACTTCAAATTATATTACAAAGCTGTAGTAACCAAAACAGCATGATACTGGCATAAAAACAGACACATAGACCAATGGAGCAGAATAGAAAACACAGAAATAAATCTACAGTGAGCTCATTTTTGACAAAGTTGCCAAGAATATGCAATGGGGAAAGGACAAGTCTCCTCAGTCAATTTTTCTGGGAAAATTGGATATCTATATGCAGAAGAATGAAACTACACCCCTCTATCTCTCACATTAAAAAATCAAATAAAAGTAGATTTAAGACTTAAGTCTACAACCTGGAAGTATGAAACTACTACAAAGAAAACATTGGGGAAACTCTCTAGGAAATCAATCTGGGCAAAGATTTCTTGAGTAATACCCCAAGAGCACAGGAAACTGAAGCAAGAAAGGACAAATGTGATCACATCAAGTTAAAAACTTTCTGCATGGCAAAGGAAAGAATCAATGAAGTGATGAGACAACCCACAGAATGGGAGAAAATATTTGCAAACTATCCATCTGACAAGGAAGTAACTGACAGAATATACAAGGAGCTCAAACAACTCAATAGAAAAATAAATCAAATAAACCAATTAATAAATGTGCCAAAGATCTTCATAGACATTTCTTAAAAGAAGACATAAAAATGGCAAATGGGTATATTAAAAAGTGTGGGTATATTAAAAAGTGCTCACCATCATTGATTATTAGAGAAATGCAAATCAAAACTACAATGAGATATCATCTTACTCCATTTAAAATGGCTTTTATCCAAAAGACTGGCAATAATGAATGCTGACAAGGATATGGAGAAAGGGAAATCCTCATACACTCTTGGTAGAAATGTACAGCCACTATGGAAAACAGCGTGGATATTCCTCAAAAAACTAAAAATAGAACTACCATACGAACCAGCAACTCCACTGCTAGGTATATGTCCAAAGGAAAGGATATCTGTATGTTGAAGAGATATCTTCATTCCTATGTTTACTGCAGTACTGTTTACAATAGCCAAAATTCAGAAGCAACCAAGTGTTCATCAACAGACTAATGGATAAAGATGTGGTACATATACAAATGGAGTACTATCCAGCCATAAAGAAGAATGAGATCCTGTCATTTGCAGCAACATACCTGGAACTGGAGGACATTATGTAAAGTGAAATAAGCCAGACACAGAAAGACAAACTTCACATGTTCTCACTCACATGTGGAAGCTAAAAATTAAAACAATTAAACATATGGAGGTAGAAGGTAGAATGATGGTTATCAGAGGCTGGGAAGGGTAGTGGGGTAGAGGAAGTGGGGATGGTTAATGGGTACAATAATATCATTAGATTGAATGAATACGATCTAGTAATTTATAGCACAATAGGATGATTAAAGTTAATAATAATTGTACATTTTAAAATAACCAAAAAGGTATTATTTAAATGTTTGTAACACAAAGAAATGATAAATGCCTCCCATTGATTAGAAGGATAAGAAAAAAAGAAGAAATAATAAATGCTCAAGGTGATACATACCCCATTTACCCTGATGTGATTATTACACATTGTATATCTTTATCAAAATATCTCACGTACCCCATAAATACACTTACTGTGTACTCACAAAATTTTTTAAAAATCAATTAACTGTAAATATAATTATTAATTTCTGTACTTTGAATTCTGTTTCATCAATGTCTCACTATCATTACAGTTAGCATATTATTTTGATTACTGTAGTTTTATAGTATATTTTGAAATAAGGAAGTATGAGTCTTCAAACGTTGTTCATATTTGACATCATTTTTTACATTCCGGGCCCCTTACATTTCCTTATTAATTATAGTATCTCTCGTCAATTTCTGAAAAAAACCCTGGATTTATTTTGTTTTGCTTTCTTTTTTCTATATTATTTTTAATATTTATTTATTGTATTTTTAATTAATACATAATAATGTATACATTTATAGATACATGTAATATTTTGATGCACGCATACAATATGTAATGATCAAATGAGGGTATTTTGGATATTCATCACCTCAATTATTTATCATTACTTTGCATTGGAAACATTTAAAATATTCTCTTCTAGCTATTTTGAAATATACAATAAAGAGTGTGTTGAATCTGTAGATCAACTTGAAGAGTATCTCCATCTTAAAAATATTGCCTTCCCATCCATAAATATAGTTTCTTTCCATTTATTTATGTCTTTTTAATTTTTTTCAACAACACATTGTAGTTTTCATATCGCTCACTTCTCTTAATTTTATTTCTAAGTATTTTATTCTTTTTAAAGTTATTGTAAGTGAAATAATTTTCTTAATTTTTAGATATTTACCTTGACTATTCCAACATTTCTCAATTAATTTTTTAGTTCAAAATGTAATAATTGGTTCTAATCTTTTGTAAATTTCTTAGAATTTTTTTTATACCCAGGTTCATATCATCTGAAAATAAAGTGTTATTTCTTCCATTCAGATGCAAACACATTTTATTTATTTTTCTTAATTGCCTTGATTGTACTATCAGTACAATGTTGAATAGAACTGACAACAAGCATCCTTGTCTTTTTTACTTCTGATCTTTAGAGTAAAGGATTGTCTGTCATCATTAAGCAGGATGGTGGCTGTAGGTTTTTCATATAATTCTTTTAACATGTTTAGGAAGTTTCCTTAATTTTCTAGTTTGTTGAATGCTTTTATCATGAAAAGTTGAATCTGGTCAAATGTGTTTTCTACATCTATTGAAATTATCTTGTGGCTTATGTCCTTTATAATATTGATAGGGTGTTTTATATTAATTGACATTTGGATGTTAAATTAACCTTGCTTTCCTGGGGTAAATCCTACTTCATTATACTGTATATTTCTGTTTGTATTACTGAATTTGGCTTCCTTGAGGAGTTTTGTGTCTATAATAATAAGGAGAACTGGTCTGATATTTTCTTTTCTTATGATAGCTTTTTTTGGTTTTGGTGCCAGATTAATACTAGCCTCATAAAATGACTTGATAAATCTCTGTTCTATTTTTTCGAAAGAGTTTGTGAGTAATTGGTATTAATCAAGTTTAAATGTTTGGTAAAAACCATGAATGAAGCAGTTTGAACCAAGGGTTTTCCTTTTAGGGAGATTTTTGGTCACTGATCTTGTCTCTTGTAATAGGTTTATTCAGATTTTCTGTTTATTATAAAGAAAATTTTGGTAGTTTGTGCTTAGGAATTTGTCCACTTCCCCTACATATCTAATTTCTTGGTAAACACTTGTTCATAGTATTTTCTTATAATTCTTTTTATTTCTGTAATACTAGTAGTGATGTCTCCTCTTTCATTCCTGCTTTTAGCAATTTGAGTCTTCTCTTTTCTCATCCTAGTCAATCTATCTAGATATTTGTTAAGCTTGTTGATGTTTCCAGGCAACTAACTTTTGATCTTGTTAATTTTCTGTTTTTTTCTTATTTTTTATTTATTTTCACTTAATATTTATTTATTTATTTTTCTACTGCTGATTTGGGGTTTCATTTGCTCTTAATTTTTATCATACTTTAAGCTGAGGGGTAGGTAGGAAATATCACTTTTCTTCACCTTTATTGTGCTGCTATTATTATATATGTTATATCTGTATATTTGCTATGCCAAAAAATAGCTTGTTGTCGCTGTTACTTTATATAATTGTATGTTGTTTGAAGAAGCTGGGAGAAAGGGGAGCAACTTTATGTTCATAAAGTTAATTATAATAATCTTTTTATTTACCTCTTCTTTATTTGTTTCTATGGAGTTATCTACTGTCATCTCCTTACTCCAATAAAACTTTGCCTCCTGCCTCCTTTTTGCTATTATAGTCAAATATATTACATTTATGTATGTTAAAGAAACAGCATACAATTATATTTACATTGTTTTATACTGTTGTTTTTTAAATAATAGAAGAGAAGAAATATGTAATTAAACTGTCTTAGATAATTACGTACATAATTCCTTTTGTTGATGGTTTTTGTTTTTTCGTGTGGATTTCAATTACTTTCTAGAATTACTTATTTCAACCTAGAAAGTTTTTTAGTATTGCTTATGAGGCTGGCCTGCTGGCAAACAAACAAACAAAAAATCATTTTTGTTATTCTAGGAATGTCAGTTTTATCCTTATTATTAAAAGGCAATTTTGCTGAATATGCGATTCTTGATGACAGTATTTATTTTCTTTTAGCACTACGAATATACCACCTGACTCGCTTCTCTTTTCCATTGTTTTAGATGAGAAGTCTGATGTTATACTTATTGCAGTTTTCTTCTATATAATGAGTTGTTTTTCTCTGGTTGCTTTTAAAATTTATCTCTTTGTCTTTATTCCTCAACATTTATATGTGAGATGTCTGGGTGTTGGTCTCTGTGTTTATTCTATTTGGATTTTGTTAAGCTTCTTGGATGCACAGATAAATATTTTTTATTGAATTTGAGGAGTTTTCAGACATTATTTCTTTAATATATTTTCTGGTATTTTTCTCGATCTTCTTTCTTTCTGGTGCCGCCATATGTGTATGGTTGTATGCTTATTCATATTCCATATTTATTCAAAGTTTTGTTCTATTATTTATTTATTTATTTTATTTTATTTTATTTTGAGGCACAGTCTCCCTCTGTCACCCCAGCTAGAGTACAGTGGAGCGATCTTGGCTCACTGCCACCTCTGCCTCCTGGGCTCAAGTGATTCTTATGCCTCACCCTCCCGACTAGCTGGGATTACAGGCGTCGACCACCACACTTGGCTAATTTTTTGTATCTTTGATAGAGATGGGGTTTCGCCATGTTGCCCAGGCTGGTCTCAAACTTGTGAGCTCAGGTAATCTGCCTGCTTCAGTTTCCCAAAGTGCTAGGATTACAGATGTGAGCCACTACTCCTGGCTGTTTTCTATTTTCTTTATTCTTTTTCTGATCTTCAGAAAATTTAATTTCTATCAATCTTTGTTCAAGTTGACTAACTTTAGCATCACAAATCTGTTGAGCACTTCTAGTAAATTTTTCATTTTACTTATTTAAATTTTCAACTTCAGAATTTTCACTACTTTTTAAAATAAACTTTACCTCTTTATTATTATAATCTAGTTGATGAGATAGTGTCATCATACTTTCTTTTACTTCAAGTATAGTTTCCTTTAGTTCTGTGAACATGTTTGTAACAGCTGTTTTAAAGTCTTTGCCTCACATCTCTATTCTCTCTAAATTCTCTCAGAGGCATTTTTGTTGCCTGCTTTTTTTTTCCTGTGAAAACATTACACTATACTATTTCTGCATGTCTTGTAATTCTTTTTGAAAACTGAACATTTTAGATAATATTTTGCAGCAATATTGCATACTTATCCTCCCCTCTCCTACCATCCAAGTTTTTTTTCTTTGTTTAGTGATGTGAGTGGATGATTTTAGTGATGTCTATTTGCCCCACAGTGTATAGACTCTGATGTTTTTCTTGCCTTTCATTCATGTAATCTTGTCTCCTCATTTGCTTGTTACTTTTGACTGAGTGTCAGATGTGGTATATAAAAATTGTAAAGCTCTTCTCAGAGAGAAGGCACAGCCTTGAGCATGCGCACAGTCACCCTGTGATGACAGTACTTTTATCATTGCCCTCTTGGACTGTCTCTTTATGAGATTTCTCTATTAAGCTTCGTGTCTCTGTTGGTTTTTTTCCAATATGTTAGCTTCCACTAAACACCAGATGATTGCTCTATTGTTTTCAACAATGCCTTGAGGCATAAATTGCTCCTGAGTCTGTTCCAATTTAATGTTTGTCCCTTTAGGTTCGTCTTTGCCACAAGAGTTGGAACTTGTTCTTACTTCATGAGGGCTCATCTTAGCCATCTCCCTTGATGAACTTTATTTTGAAATATCTAGTTGGTCTATGGGTTAGCTAACTTGTTCTCATGAGGCTACTGCACATTTCTTAATTGCTTGACAAGAAAACCTCCATTATTTTCAACGGCACGCTTAAGTTTGAACTTACTTATGCTCTTTTACAAATAAAGTCAATACCCTTGAGGATAGCTACGGAGCTCTCTCTTCCTAGGAAAAACCTCTGTGCCGTTTCTCCAGAGCTGTGGGCATGAACAGTGGCCTACTTCTCTCAGATAGGCATACCTGATTTATGAGCTGGGTGCTGAAAATACATTACCTTTTGGTCTTCTCATTTTGCTTTTTCAAGTATGAAACCTAAATTTCAAGAACAAGTGGAGGGCAGGGCAATGCAGTACCCAGTACTCTTGGCCTGCTGTGCCTGAGGTAGAGATTCTATCCTATTAATGGTGCTAGATGGAGGAAGAGAGCGCTACAATTCCCAGCCACTCTTGCCTGGAATAGAGCTTCTGCAACACAGAGCTGGAAAGGATAAGAAATACTGAGAAGCTATTCCTTCGTGAAAACTTTGTAGGGGAATACTGTAAGACAATACTAAGCCAGAGAATAGGGAACCCTGTATTCTTAGCTATAGCCACCCAGATTAGAATTTCTATCACATTGTGCTGGGGATAGGGGAAGGGAACATATTGGGCTCAAGTGTCACAGACTGTCACTACTCATATTGAGATTTAGTACATGTTCTTAAGTAACTATTTCATTTACTGTATGCCTTCAAGATAATCTCTGTAGTTGTAAATGGTTGGCTTTCTTTTTAAATTTCACCAGTAAAACTTCAATGAAAGATGGGTCTATGGACTTCCTCACATCACCATCTCAGGAGTCTACACTCCAGAATATCAGTTTAGTTCCTTATTTTAATATTGAGTTCTCTGCCAAAATTCAAACTTCTATCCTTTATTTCCCTGCACATATTTGAACATTTTTTTTTTTTTTTTGAGACAGAGTCTTGCTCTATCACTCAGGCTGGAGTGCAGTGACGCCATCTCCGCTCACTGCAACCTCCGCCTCCCAGGTTCAAGCAATTCTCCTGCCTCAGTCTCCCGAGTAGCTGGGACTACAGGCATGCACCATCACGCCTGTCTAATTTTTGTGTTTTTTAGTAGAGACGGGGTTTCGCCATGTTGGCCAGGCTGGTCTTGAACTCCTGACCTCAAGTGATCCACCCCCCTCAGCCTTCCAACGTGCCGGGATTATAGGATTATAGGCATGAGCCACCACACCAAGCCTGAACATTTACTTTTAATTATGTGTCTCTGAAATGCATTATCTGGGTATTCTTCTATTGTTGAATGTTTTTCTTACCTTTCATTCATCTGATCTTGTCTCCTTATTTGCTTGGTTACTGTTGACTGAGTATCAGATGTGGTATATAAGAATTGTAAAACACCCCCTGACACGCACAAATACATAACACTTACAGTCCTAGGATGATGTTGATGTGTTGTCTTCTTTTAGAGTGCTCTAAAATTGCTGCAGTCAGGTAATTACAGAAACTAGCAATCCAGGAAAACTTCATTCTGATTTCATAAACTGAGTCATTTCAAAGTATGTTTCATTTCCTGCAAATGCTGATGTACATTGTGTTTAATCTTACTCGTTTGGCACATCCATCAAGCATTTCTTGTCAGCTTTTCAATTCAGTTAGCATTTCCAGATTTGGTAACTACTTCTATGATAAGAAGGGGTCCAATACCAGGTTTACTTCCTGGATTATTTTCTCCTCAAATATTGGTCTCATCATTCTTAACTGTTTTATTAGCTCTTTGATGCCTTTAAGAAATTTTTATATTTCATTTAGACAGTCTAGGTGTCCTCAGCAGGAAGGTTGAATCAATATCCTAGCTCACGCCTCATCATTGGGTCTTACTCATCTTTCCATCTTAATAACAGGCCCAGGAGCCAGCAGAAAAAAAGTGCTCAATCAATAAATATTTTTATGAGTGATTATAATTAGCATTTATTTAGCAAATCTAGTCTGGACAATTACTTCTTTAGAGGAATGGCAAAAATATTTCTAATTATCTTCATGTTTCAACATGACTATCTTTTTTGCATATTCATTAATAGACTGTACTAATTCAGGTTTAAGTCTTGATTGAGATAAACATGTAGGATAACGTATCTGTCCCAGTTTCTAATTGTGTCATGTTCCTGTTCCTGTTTAGTTGTGGTGACACAAAATCTGCCAGGAAGTTTCCACATGTAAGGAGTTTGGAAGTTGCCACTCCATCCTAACAAATAAATCACTGAACAAACTAAAAAATCAACAACTTATTTGGATTCAAAAGAAGGAGGAGGACATAGGACAAACTGCTGCCCACTCCTCCACCCCTAGAGTAGACAGGTTAATACAGGGAGCCACCAATTAATTACTTGAGTAGAGACTCAGAAGTGGAAAACACTGTGGGAACCAATGCCAGGGTAAGAAAAGCTGAACTATAATTGATGAATTACTGGAGGTTCAGTGTGGACAAATCTTACAGCTGAAAATTCCAGGGGCATCCAGTCATGGAGAGCCCTCACGATTTTGTGAGATTTTGTGAGCTATTGGTTTAGGAGCTCAACCAGGTTCTCATATAAATATTAAAGAAAAATCCCCTTATGCTTCTGGCAGGAGAGGAAAATGAGCATTTTGAAATATTCCAAAATTTGCCAAGAATAAGCTCAATCTTATCAATTCTAAGACGAATAAAAACCCAACCTGGGAGAATAATAGGATCTCTCTCCCAACAAAAAAGAAATAAAAATCATGTATTGCTCTATGCCAAATAGGTATTCGTGGGCTTGAATTGGTCAGTAAGCATTCGATTTCATCTTCTTGACTTAATCCTTTCATTTTTGGATAGTCTGTCTTAGTGGCCCAATACCTTGTTTCTGGGAAATCCATGGTCAGTTGGGTAGTGTGTTTAGTCCTCTGTTTACTCTCCTTGTGAGTCATGGATCTCCCTAAATTCAGGCTTCTTTTGTCTAATTGCTGCCTAAAACAAACGTGTCTGGTGTGTTATCTGGACATAGATTTGGATTGTGAGGTCTCCTCCTAAAAGTTATCAGAAGCATCAAAATCTTTTCAAATGATGTACTTCGCTGTGCCTTCCTTCTTGGCAAGAATTCTTAACATATCATCTCTGAGTCTTGATTGTTCTCAAGGATTTCATGCATTCGTTCATCCATATTCACCAGACATTTGTTGATTGCACCATATGTGCTAGGCACTAGGAATATAGAAATAAATGAAATAAAGGCAGTCTTTTCCCTCATGCAGTGGAAAGAAAATATAACAGGGAGAGCTTCTATTGACATAAACTCTATATTTGAATATAGATGGATTTCTATATTAAACAATCGAGCAAACTGATGGCATCGTCCTCATTTTTAAACAGTATAAATTCAATATATCAAAGAGGACCAGTTATATATTTTTTAAGCAATAACTATTAGTTCTTTTGTAAGCAAGACAAAAATTCTAACAATCCAAAGCCCCACATGAACTCAGTTCACTATTTCTTCAAATAAAAATGCTCAAGGCACACTCACTGAAGGTCTGTCATATGTTCCTTAGAGTATAGCGTATGTAGTTATTTCAAAGTTCAACTCACTTCTTTCTAATGCTTAAAAAAAATCCAGAAACACTTCCAACTCTGCTTTTTTTCTGGGAGAATTCTCATAGGTAGATCCCAAATATAAATGCCTAGTATCTTTGAAGTTTATTTCATGCACTATGGCCACTGCCTCAATGCTCAGCCTTTAACACTCTAGTCTCTTACACATTCTATATACACTACTTAATCCATTTACACTTGTGGGTGTTTGCAGAATCTCTCAAAATTTACTTCCCACTTCATAGTAACTCTTTCATCAAAATATTTTATCTTTGCATTTATTTATTTGAAGTTGCACTGACAAGATAGAATTTCTTGATGCCATGCTTTGTTTTTTTTTTTTTTTTTTTTGGTCAGTTTTACCCCAATTATTTAACAACCCTCTGTCCTTACCATCAATAGAAGGTCACTGTCACTAACAAGTTTCACAATCCTCACCTGCCATTATCTTTGCTTGGCTGGGTGAGAAGACTCTTTTTCAAGGGTGGCATGTTAAAACTAGAGTCCTACATGGTTATTGAGATCACTAAATAATGAGCTCAAAGAAACCATACCTGAGCACATACAAAACAGTATTTTAAAGTACATGCCTGGGAATGGCAGTGCTCCATCTGCTTATTAAGTAGGAATTACAGAACAACAACAACTACTTCATGTCAGTCTTTTATTACTTGCCAGACACTGTGTTAAGAGTTACTATAAGCTCCTATAATTTATTCCTTACCAAAAATCTTACCAGACAGATATTATTACAGATGAATAAATTGAGTTTTAGAGATAATAAGAAATTTGCAGAAAATCATACTTTTACTCAGGAAACATGTGAATGCTTAATTCTTGTCTGTCATGTGAAAACACGCTGCTATAAATCAGGGTTCTGCAAAATTTTTCTCTGAAGTGCCAAATAGTAAATAGCTCAGGTTTTGTAGGTCATGTTGTCTCTGTCATAACTATTAAACTACTCACAATGTACTGCAAAAGCAACCATAAAGAATAAGTAAAAATGGATCTGTGTTCCAATAAAACTTTATTTACACAAACTGACAGCCAAATTTTTCAGGACTGGCAAGATTTGGCCCAGGGACTACAGTGTGCCAATCTCTGTTAACACATTGTACTATATGGCTTGATTTAAAATTATACAGTGAATAACTAAATTATTTCAGAGTATGGGAAAATTAAATGCACAATATCCTTTTTGAGAGAGTCACACCAACATAAATCTTTGTTAAAAAAGAATCAACTCTACTTTGTCATTTTTCTTCAAAATAGGTTAAATTGCAAAACTTGTCCCATGCTCATTCTTACATAATCTATCATAACAAAAACACTGTTCTCTATTTAGCCATTTTCTGTGAAGGAGCTCAATCTCTTTTAGAAAGTTATTTCATTAATCCTGCCTATGACCCTGTAAAGGAAGGAGATGACAAGTATGAAGAAATGTTCATAGCCTATTAGATCAATTCAAAAGTTGAGCAAATCCAAGTGAGGAGTGCTTGCTACCCTCATAGTTATTCAATATCCTTAAAATACATGCTTTGAATCTTTCAGAGTTATGCTGTTCCTCAGCTGGATGCTTCTGGGAAAAGGAATCCAGCACAAAAAATCTATGTTTCAAAAATGTCCTTATTTGAGGCCATATCACCCACAAGGATTTGGTTTCCATAGAGTTTTTCATCACGCCTTGCCTTATAAAGATGCTCTGTTCTACAAACCAACTGTTCTCTTTCTTCTGGTTGATGACTGTTATTTTAGTAGTGGAAAAAAGTAATTCAAAAAATATAAAATATTCGGGGGTCTTTATGTGTTAAAGGTAACAAATATGTTGGTGTTCTAACTTCCCCATGAAATCAAACTATGGATTTTTCCCTTGTTATCATCTGTCATATGTCTTGGGAACATGAACCCATACACACATAAGAGCAAATGACATTATTTTTAAGTTTATCTATGACTGAGATTATATTACGTTGAATTTGTTACTATATAAAAGCATGTGTGTGTTTTCAGTAGTGCCTGGTAAGAATTTAGGCATAAAATAAGGCAATAAATTTTGACCTTTTAGGTCATGAGTGATAATCATCAGTAAAGGTAATATTTAAAAATATCTTTCTCAGTTTCTACTTTCATCAGGCTCTGCTACTTCTGCAGTACCTATAAGGGGTTCTTATTATCAACCTTCTGAAATCCAGCTATTTTGAACTATTCTTTTGCCAGCTCAAACGTGGACCACTAACCACATTTCTCAGGCTCCCTGATGTATGTCTTTATACAGCCTAAGCAAACCCTCCTAATACCATTCACACATTAGGTATGTATTTATGGAAATACTAATCTTAACATGAAGCTCCTCCCACCTACAATTCCTGGCTTATCTTTTTCCACTATTTGATATTCCTCATTGTAGTAAAAACCTGGATTCAAGCTCCCTTTCTTTGTGAAGTCTTTCACGACTAAATCAACTGAAGGCTCCATTCATTCAAAAAATGTTTATAGGGTACCCATTATATGCAAGACACAATGCTAGAGACTCTGGGGCTTGCTTCGACAAATTAGTATCTCTTTAAAGGGGTATAAGATATAAATAGGTAAAGCATAAATAAAGGCATATTATATATGTAAAAGCATAAATAAAGGAGTATTATATATATTAGATTAGATAAAATATTCACAGGTGCATACATACATGCACACTTAAGAATAACACAAAGAATACAATTTATATTGCTGTAAGTAGTGTACTTTGGGAGGTTACATGAAGACATTTACTTCATGGGTATATTAGGAAAGATTTATCTAGAAGACGTTTGCAGGAAAGCAGAGTATACATGTAGAATTTGCATCTGTAGAAATAAGGTACTTAAGGGCAGATGTTCTGAGTTTTACAAAACGATGAACAAATTAGCTTGAATAAAATGTATACAGTTCGCCCTTGAATAACGTGGGGATTAGGAGCACCGATCACACTTATTCAAAAATCCACCTGCAACTTTTGACTCCTCCAAAACTTAACTACTTCATAGCCTACCATTGAACAGAAGCCTTACAGATAACATAAACAGCTGATTAACACATATTTTATATGTTACAAGTAGTATATAATGTATTCTTACAATAAAGTAAGCTAGAGAAAAGAAAATGTTATTAAGACAATTGTAAGGAAGAGAAAATGCATCTGAAGTCCTATACTGTATTTATGGATACTGTAAGTTTTTGTTTGTTTACAAGATGAATCGTCCTTCTGAAATGGCAGGCAACCATAGCCACAGACCTCAATCTATGGTATATATCAAGAAATTTTATTTTTTTTCCTTGCATTGTCAAGACTTATTTCGCCCCTTGGGAGCATCTCCAGCATCACTAGTAGGACCTTGTATATGGGCCCTATGGTGTCATTCAAGGTGTATGGTATTGCACTAAGCAGCATAATCCATGAGACCCATGAAAGATCACTATTTACTGTAATACACAATTTAGTGGAGAGACAAATCGCTCACTCAGAGATGATTCGTGTAATACAACACTTGAGCTCACCACAATAACAACAGGAATTGTTTGCAAAATTATTACAGTAGTACAGTATGTAATATAGTTAATTTTATGCAGTTAGGATTTAATACTTCATCTTTATGTTCATTTGTTTATATTTCTCTGGCATGCAAACAACACCATGTAGATCTTGTGTTCATATAAGTCTTGATAAATTTTAATTTCTTATAATACATTTATGTGTGTTCTATGGCAGTAAATAATAAAAATAGACTAATATCTACATGTATGTTATGCATACCTAACTTTTCTTAATTTTTTCCATATGTCTGGGCTACAAGGTTTGTATGCAAATTTTTTCGAGTTGTCAAAAAATCTCCAAAATTTATTCTGATGTATTTATTGAAAAAAATTCCCATATAAGTAGACCCATACAGTTTAAATCCATGTTGCTTAATGGTCAACTAAGTATATGGGAGAAAGTAGGAAATAATAGGTTGGTCACAGATTATGGAAAATTAAGATTTTTGGATGTGCCTCTGAATATAGGAACCAGTGAACATTTTGGGCAATAGTGAGCCATAAGAGCTGTGATTTAGAAAGATTAATCTGAGAAAATATAAGATAGGTAAGATAGATTGGAGATGGAAGGATATCAGAGCTAAAAGACTAAAGTTTTTGTACAAGTTCAGTAAAGAGATTGTGAGATTTTGGATTAAGATAATGGCATTTAAAATGAAGAAGTAATGAAAACATATAAAAGAGATTGTATAGATGTAGCGTTGAAGCAATAGAAGAAAAGGAAATCTCAGTCAGTCTCATGCTTTTAAAACCATCTCCCATAACCTTATGCTGAACCTTATGCTAACTCTACACTCTTTTGCTATAGAAGGTATACGGAGGTAGGTGATTTTATGGGAATGAAATGTAGAAGGATGGTGACAAGAGGACCGTCATTTAAATTCAGGGGTTGAGGGGGGGAGGAGCCAAGATGGCCGAATAGGAACAGCTCCGGTCTACAGCTCCCAGCGCGAGCGACGCAGAAGACGCGTGATTTCTGCATTTCCATCTGAGGTACCGTGTTCATCTCACTGGGGAGTGCCAGACAGTGGGCGCAGGTCAGTGGGTGAGCGCACCGTGCGCCAGCTGAAGCAGGGGCGAGGCATTGCCTCACTCGGGAAGCGCAAGGGGTCAGGGAGTTCCCCTTGCAGAGGTGACAGACCGCACCTGGAAAATCGGGCCACTCCCACCCGAATACTGTGCTTTTCCGACGGGCTTAGGAAACGGTGCCCCAGGAGAGTATAGCCCGCACCTGGCTCAGAGGGTCCTACGCCCACGGAGTCTCGCTGATTGCTAGCACAGCAGTCTGAGATCAAACAGCAAGTCGGCAGCGAGGCTGGGGGAGGGGCGCCCGCCATTGCCCAGGCTCGCTTAGGTAAACAAAGCAGCCTGGAAGCTTGAACTGGGTGGAGCCCACCACAGCTCAAGGAGGCCTGCCTGCCTCTGTAGGCTCCACCTCTGGGGGCAGGGCACAGACAAACAAAAAGACAGCAGTAACCTCTGCAGACTTAAATGTCCCTGTCTGACAGCTGTGAGGAGAGCAGTGGTTCTCCCAGCACGCAGCTGGAGATCTGAGAACGGGCTGACTGCCTCCTCAAGTGGGTCCCTGACCCCTGACCCCCGAGCAGCCTAACTGGGAGGCACCCCCCAGCAGGGGCAGACTGACACCTCACACGGCCGGCCAGGTACTCCAACAGACCTGCAGCTGAGGGTTCTGTCTGTTAGAAGGAAAACTAACAGAAAGGACATCCACACCAAAAACCCATCTGTACATCACCATCATCAAAGACCAAAAGTAGATAAAACCACAAAGATGGAGAAAAAACAGAGCAGAAAAACTGGAAACTCTAAAAACCAGAGTACCTCTCCTCCTCCAAAGGAACGCAGTTCCTCACCAGCAACTGAACAAAGCTGGACGGAGAATGACTTTGACGAGCTGAGAGAAGAAGGCTTCAGACGATCAAATTACTCCGAGCTACGGGAGGATATTCAATCCAAAGGCAAAGAAGTTGAAAACTTTGAAAAAAATTTAGAAGAATGTATAACTAGAATAAGCAATACAGAGAAGTGCTTAAAGGAGCTGATGGAGCTGAAAACCAAGGCTCGAGAACTACGTGAAGAATGCAGAAGCCTCAGGAGCCGATGCGATCAAATGGAAGAAAGGGTATCAGCCCTGGAAGATGAAATGAATGAAATGAAGCGAGAAGGGAAGTTTAGAGAAAAAAGAATAAAAAGAAACGAGCAAAGCCTCCAAGAAATGTGGGACTATGTGAAAAGACCAAATCTACGTCTGATTGGTGTACCTGAAAGTGATGGGGAGAATGGAAACAAGTTGGAAAACACTCTGCAGGATATTATCCAGGAGAACTTCCCCAATCTAGCAAGGCAGGCCAACATTCAGATTCAGGAAATACAGAGAACGCCACAAAGATACTCTTCGAGAAGAGCAACTCCAAGACACATAATTGTCAGATTCACCAAAGTTGAAATGAAGGAAAAAATGTTAAGGGCAGCCAGAGAGAAAGGACGGGTTACCATCAAAGGGAAGCCCATCAGACTAACAGCGGATCTCTCGGCAGAAACCCTACAAGCCAGAAGAGAGTGGGGGCCAATATTCAACATTCTTAAAGAAAAGAATTTTCAACCCAGAATTTCATATCCTGCCAAACTAAGCTTCATAAGTGAAGGAGAAATAAAATACTTTACAGACAAGCAAATGCTGAGAGATTTTGTCACCACCAGGCCTGCCCTAAAAGAGCTCTTGAAGGAAGCGCTAAACATGGAAAGGCACAACCGGTACCAGCCACTGCAAAATCATACCGAAATGTAAAGACCATTGAGACTAGGAAGAGACTGCATCAACTAACGAGCAAAACATCGAGCTAACATCATAATGACAGGATCAAATTCACACATAACAATATTAACTTTAAATGTAAATGGACTAAATGGTCCAATTAAAAGACACAGACTGGCAAATTGGATAAAGACTCAAGACCCATCAGTGTGCTGTATTCAGGAAACCCATCTCACGTGCAGAGACACACATAGGTTCAAAATAAAAGGATGGAGGAAGATCTACCAAGCAAATGGAAAACAAAAAAAGGCAGGGGTTGCAATCCTAGTCTCTGATAAAACAGACTTTAAACCAACAAAGATCAAAAGAGACAAAGAAGGCCATTACATAATGGTAAAGGGATTAATTCAACAAGAAGAGCTAACTATCCTAAATATATATGCACCCAATACAGGAGCACCCAGATTCATAAAGCAAGTCCTGAGTGACCTACAAAGAGACTTAGACTCCCACACATTAATAATGGGAGACTTTAACACCCCACTGTCAACATTAGACAGATCAACGAGACAGAAAGTCAACAAGGATACCCAGGAATTGAACTCAGCTCTGCACCAAGCAGACCTAATAGACATCTACAGAACTCTCCACCCCAAATCAACAGAATATACATTTTTTTCAGCACCACACCACACCTATTCCAAAATTGACCATATCCTTGGAAGTAAAGCTCTCCTCAATAAATGTAAAAGAACAGAAATTGTAACAAACTGTCTCTCAGATCACAGTGCAATCAAGCTAGAACTCAGGATTAAGAATCTCACTCAAAACCGCTCAACTACGTGGAAACTGAACAACCTGCTCCTAAATGACTACTGGGTACATAACGAAATGAAGGCAGAAATAAAGATGTTCTTTGAAACCAACGAGAACCAAGACACAACATACCAGAATCTCTGGGATGCATTCAAAGCAGTGTGTAGAGGGAAATTTATAGCACTAAATGCCCACAAGAGAAAGCAGGAAAGATCCAAAATTGACACCCTAACATCACAATTAAAAGAAATAGAAAAGCAAGAGCAAACACATTCAAAAGCTAGCAGAAGGCAAGAAATAACTAAAATCAGAGCAGAACTGAAGGAAATAGAGACACAAAAAACCCTTCAAAAAATCAATGAATCCAGGAGCTGGTTTTTTGAAAGGATCAACAAAATTGATAGACCGCTAGCAAGATTAATAAAGAAAAAAAGAGAGAAGAATCAAATAGATGCAATAAAAAATGATAAAGGGGATATCACCACCGATCCCACAGAAATACAAACTACCATCAGAGAATATTACAAACACCTCTATGCAAATAAACTAGAAAATCTAGAAGAAATGGATAAATTCCTCAACACATACACCCTCCCAAGACTAAACCAAGAAGAAGTTCAATCTCTGAATAGACCAATAACAGGAGCTGAAATTATGGCAATAATCAATAGCTTACCAACCAAAAAAAGTCCAGGACCAGATGGGTTCACAGCCGAATTCTACCAGAGGTACAAGGAGGAGCTGGTACCATTCCTTCTGAAACTATTCCAATCAATAGAAAAAGAGGGAATCCTCCCTAACTCATTTTATGAGGCCGGCATCATCCTGATACCAAAGCCTGGCAGAGACACAACAAAAAAAGAGAATTTTAGACCAATATCCTTGATGAACATTGATGCAAAAATCCTCAATAAAATACTGGCAAACAGAATCCAGCAGCACATCAAAAAGCTTATCCACCATGATCAAGTGGGCTTCATCCCTGGGATGCAAGGCTGGTTCAATATACGCAAATCAATAAATGTAATCCAGCATATAAACAGAACCAAAGACAAAAACCACATGATTATCTCAATAGATGCAGAAAAGGCCTTTGACAAAATTCAACAACCCTTCATGCTAAAAACTCTCAATAAATTAGGAATTGATGGGACATATCTCAAAATAATAAGAGCTATTTATGACAAACCCACAGCCAATATCATACTGAATGGGCAAAAACTGAAAGCATTCCCTTTGAAAACTGGCACAAGACAGGGATGCCCTCTCTCGCCACTTCTATTCAACATAGTGTTGGAAGTTCTGGCCAGGGCAATTAGGCAGGAGAAGGAAATCAAGGGTATTCAATTAGGAAAAGAGGAAGTCAAATTGTCCCTGTTTGCAGATGACATGATAGTATATCTAGAAAACCCCATTGTCTCAGCCCAAAATCTCCTTAAGCTGATAAGCAACTTCAGCAAAGTCTCAGGATACAAAATCAATGTGCAAAAATCACAAGCATTCTTATACATCAATAACAGACAAACAGAGAGCCAAATCATGAGTGAACTCCCATTCACAATTGCTTCAAAGAGAATAAAATACCTAGGAATCCAACTTACAAGGGATGTGAAAGACCTCTTCAAGGAGAACTACAAACCACTGCTCAAGGAAATAGAAGAGGATACAAACAAATGGAAGAACATTCCATGCTCATGGGTAGGAAGAATCAATATCATGAAAATGGCCATCCTTCCCAAGGTAATTTACAGATTCAATGCCATCCCCATCAAGCTACCAATGACTTTCTTCACAGAATTGGAAAAAACTACTTTAAAGTTCATATGGAACCAAAAAAGAGCCCGCATCGCCAAGTCAATCCTAAGCCAAAAGAACAAAGCTGGAGGCATCACGCTACCTGACTTCAAACTATACTACAAGGCTACAGTAACCAAAACAGCATGGTACTGGTACCAAAACAGAGATATAGATCAATGGAACAGAACAGAGCCGTCAGAAATAATGCCACATATCTACAACCATCTGATCTTTGACAAACCTGAGAAAAACAAGAAATGGGGAAAGGATTCCCTATTTAATAAATGGTGCTGGGAAAACTGGCTAGCCATATGTAGAAAGCTGAAACTGGATCCCTTCCTTACACCTTATACAAAAATCAATTCAAGATGGATTAAAGACTTAAATGTTAGACCTAAAACCATAAAAACCCTAGAAGAAAACCTAGGCAATACCATTCAGGACATAGGCATGGGCAAGGACTTCATGTCTAAAACACCAAAAGCAATGGCAACAAAAGCCAAAATTGACAAATGGGATCTAATTAAACTAAAGAGCTTCTGCACAGCAAAGGAAACTACCATCAGAGTGAACAGGCAACCTACAAAATGGGAGAAAATTTTCGCAACCTACTCATCTGACAAAGGGCTAATATCCAGAATCTACAATGAACTCCAACAAATTTACAAGAAAAAAACAAACAACCCCATCAAAAAGTGGGCGAAGGACATGAACAGACACTTCTCAAAAGAAGACATTTATGCAGCCAAAAGACACATGAAAAAATGCTCACCATCACTGGCCATCAGAGAAATGCAAATCAAAACCACAATGAGATACCATCTC
The DNA here is from genome assembly GCF_028885625.2 of Pongo pygmaeus. Lineage (NCBI taxonomy): Eukaryota > Metazoa > Chordata > Mammalia > Primates > Hominidae > Pongo > Pongo pygmaeus. Next base: position 17,388,341 of record NC_072383.2, on the reverse strand, counting down.
ACACCAGTTAGAATGGCGATCATTAAAAAGTCAGGAAACAACAGGTGCTGGAGAGGATGTGGAGAAATAGGAACACTTTTACACTGTTGGTGGGACTGTAAACTAGTTCAACCCTTGTGGAAGTCAGTGTGGCGATTCCTCAGGGATCTAGAACTAGAAATTCCATTCGACCCAGCCATCCCATTACTGGGTATATACCCAAAGGACTATAAATCATGCTGCTATAAAGACACATGCACACGTATGTTTATTGCCGCATTATTCACAATAGCAAAGACTTGGAACCAACCCAAATGTCCAACAATGATAGACTGGATTAAGAAAATGTGGCACATCTACACCATGGAATACTATGCAGCCATAAGAAATGATGAGTTCATGTCCTTTGTAGGGACATGGATGAAATTGGAAATCATCATTCTCAGTAAACTATCGCAAGAACAAAAAACCAAACACCGCATATTCTCACTCATAGGTGGGAATTGAACAACGAGAACACATGGACACAGGAAGGGGAACATCACACTTCAGGGACTGTTGTGGGTTGGGGGGAGGGGGGAGGGATAACATTGGGAGATATACCTAATGCTAGATGACGAGTTGGTGGGTGCAGTGCACCAGCATGGCACATGTATACATATGTAACTTACCTGCACATTGCGCACATGTACCCCAAAACCTAAAGTATAATAATAATAATAATAATAATAATAATTACAATAAAAGAAAAAAAAATAAATAAATAAAAAAATAAATTCAGGGGTTGATAAAATTGCCAAAGATGCATAGAAAGCAAGACAGGTAAATAAACAGCATAATGTATGTACATGTAGGTAGCAGGAATTTAACCAGAAGAGTACATTTTCATGGAAGCCATGAAGGATTGCAAGAATGGTTGATTAGCTGTGTTATACATGGTAAATGATTGGTATGGAGAACTCTGAGATTACTGTGACTTTTTGAAAGGAAATGTTTTTAAATAGAGTGTGAAGAGAACTAAGTTTTCAGCATCCCAGCATGTGTTAAATAATGAAAAATGGAAGCACCAAATATAGATTACACTAATAATTTCTTCATTCTATTATTCAATAAATATGACTGAATGCATACTATGTGCATAGAGTAATGGGGATAAGATGGTATATAAAAATGAATCATATGTGGATTCTTACCTTGTGAAAATTAATCAAAAAAACGTGAATGCTCAGCAATGTACCCGAGTCTTAGCTAGGCCCTGGGAATTAAAAGGAGGACATGACTCTCCTTTCAGTTGAACATTCATTCGTTCAACAAACATTACTATCTTGTTAAACTGGAAATACAAGAAACAAATAAAACATGATCCTTCTCTATTTTCATAATAAGTTTCTGTTTTCATAATAAGGAAGTTTCTATTTTCATAATAAGGAAGGCCAGTGGATAAAAATAATTAAAATTCAGCACAAATGGTTGAATAATGGCACATAGATAATGCTATAGGGCATAATGGAGGAAAGAATTAACTTTTCCAATAATGATAAGTTTAAATATCCCTTTAGAGTTCAAGAGTGATGAAAAATAATACATATAGAATTATGAGATTATGAGAGAATTGTCGAAACAATTTTTTTAAAATGAGATGACTTAAGCACATTTGTAAACTCTGAGAATGTATCCAGAGAAGGACAACCAGAGGGAAAAAAAGATAAAAATCATAAATGAAGCAATAAATTATTTTAATGTACATTTATCTGTGGCAGATATAATCAGCTTTGAATTTATATGTTTGTAATTAAGGTAATAACTCAATATAATTCTAATGGTATATTGGCAAAACTTAATGTATTTAATATTTACTTGTTGTGTTGACAGCTCCATCCACATATTATACAACAAATTTGAATGTTTAACATTGTTAACAAATGGGAATTTTGAGCTATCGCATGGGGGCACCGTCTCCCAGACAACAGTTCAATGTCAATAGAGTCACCATTTTCATCTTTAAACAGTGCTCATGTAATTATTTAAGTATTTTATATTTATTATTTCATAAAAACAAGTTTACAATAGAAAAGTGAAAGTAATGATACAAGTATAAAGAAAGTAATTCTTACAATTTTGATAAAATTGAGATAACTTTAATAAAAGAGATACAACTTAATAGAGAAAACAATGTGACAATTACCTACACTCAGAAACTATGAAATTAGGTACATTAATTGGATATTTAATTACGAGAAATAAGGAAAAAATGTTAAATGTACAGAAAATACTTAAAATCTATGATTGATTTGTATTTATAAGACAGGTATTGTGGCAGGGGTGGGGGGGGGTCTTTGTAATAAGTAACTTTCCAGGAAAAGAATCTTTCCTCTACATGAATATTTGAATATTTAACATTTATAAATGTGTTCAAAATGCATTGTGAGTTAATGAGTTGCTTTTATTGTATAATAATTGCTATTTTCAAAAACTGATATTCCAAGGAACACTTCTGGTTGCAAATAGGTACACTGGAAAAGTGCTCTCTACTAAATTAGGTTCAGAGAGTGTTGGGTTATTCCAAGTTAAACAGGATTTTTGACACAAAGCTCAGAACTTTTGCTATGCAAATGTGCATTTTTATTCTCCAAGAACAGCATATTGTATATAATGCCCCCCAAACTAATTTGACTACAGAGTCATATTTTTCAATCAAAGCACCTATTAACATCTACCAGAACCAATGATCTGCAAAATATGACTTGGAAAAAGTTCTACAGATTCTTTAGTAGAATTCTCATGGCCAGAATAATAGCAGAAAACAAACTCATAAGATTTCAAGCTGGAAGTGATCCTAGAGGTCATCTAGTACAATTTTCCTGCAAAAAAATCATTCAAGAGCACCTCTGACAGATGATCATCCAGGTTTTCTTTTAAGTGTATCTCAAGATAATACATTCTGTGTGAATCCTATCTATTCTTAATAAATAGAATAATTTATTAAGACCACATACAGCTCATTTTTCCTCATTCTGTTTGCTCCCTCTTCTATACAACAACACTTCAAATATTTGAAGATAGCTTACATGTGTACTACTAGATTCTTCTGGATAAACACACCCCATTCTGACAATGTACCACATGTAAAAAAGTTATCAAATTCTTCCTTATTTCAGCTCTCTTTCCCTGCGAGCGTTAGACTCAGACAATGCCCCTTTTAAAATGTATTATTTGATAAAATATGATTCTTCAACTCTTCCTTCTGAAATTTGCACACTGATATTAATTCTTATTTGGGCTCTGTTATTAATTGGAGAAGTATATTGCTGGCTGCTAGCAAGCCTGCTTATGATCAAGGAAAATGACAACTGTAGCCGAACAAATTTCCACACGTACACTTACACAGTTAATTTTTTTTTCAGTTAAGTTACATGGGTAATTGTTTATCCTTACAGCCAAAATAATTCCATTTTCTAGATGGCCTTGAAGAAATGCAACTTTCTATGCCTCTGTAATGATGAAATTATTTGTTAGCTGCAAAAAGATAGGCACTTGTTTCCATATCTGAAATAGCTGATTATTGGTGCTAAATGGTTGTTTGCTCCACTTTATGCTTGTAAAACAAAACAAAAATATATTTATATAATATGCATAAGTATATGTATTTTGTGGGCACACATATATACAAATATATTTTTAAATTTAAAAAGAAGTAATAAACATTTAATTGATAAGATTTGTATTATTGAAAAAAAATCGATTTCTGTATTTCAATTGGGTTTTTCTTTCCCACATGCCATCACCTAAAAATAAGAAGTCTAATTTTTAAATTCAGGACTAGATGAACAATTGTCAGCGTTGCTTTGCTTTAAGCAGTAGAGTGTTATTTATAAAATAAGACTGAAGCAGGAAAAAATGTTTACTTTGGAAGAGGGCCAACATATTTGCAGAAACTACAAAGATTTGCTTAATATTATATCACTAAATAATTGTTTCTTCTATGCCCTTATAAATCCTCCTTTTGACAAAAATCATGGTTAATGAGCTTGTGATGTTACAGGAGTAGTGCAAAAACAATGCAGGTAAACGAGTAGAGAAATTAGTTCTGAAGTGTGGGATAATTGTAGAGGGCCTTGGGCAAAAAACAAAACATAGATGTGCAGGAGACATAGCGCATCTTGTCTTCACTTGTCTTTGTTAGTGCAAGTGAAAAGGTTAATGCCGTTCGGTTCCATCAACACAGAGTGAAGAACTGTGGCACCTTTGAATTCTAAAGTTACCCACAGTGCTACTGATTTAATTCCTATGAGAATAGTACTATTTACAAGTTTGCTCAGGAATATGTCAATTAACCATGTGCTCCTGGTCTTGTACAGTCAATCTCTGTCTCGCGCACTTGCGCGCGCGCGTGTGTGTCTGCCTGACTGTCTGTCTTTCTCTCGTTATAGAGAAATTGTTTTTCAAATCACTATCACATGGAATGATTCACTGTTATTTGAAGCTATCTTTTGATTGGAAGAAAAATTGTCAGATGCACACTGGGCCAAAGCATGAAGTCTTCTCCAGGCTCCAGATCATCAAATATTACATTCTCACATGTGTCCTTAAAACCTAAAACCTCAGATAATCTTTGGCATGTTTGAGTTTTCTGCCCCAATATATTGTAGCTAGTGTTTGCATTAGTAGCTTTCAATATTCTAACAAAATGTGCCATTTTAAAGTATCCAAATACCAATATGTCTGTATATGCCTGTGTGTACAGGCAGTATGTTATTCTAGACATTTAGCCGTCAGGCAACAGCTTTATTTACCCTTCTTGCTTCAGTTTCCTGTTTCTACACCTTTCCTCTTTGGTAGCACCCAACTCTATTCTCAAAACGTCCTCTCTGCATGTCCCCCTAACCTTTTAATACTATCCAGTTTCTTCTACTACCATCCCTCTATCCTTCTACAACTCACTCCCCACTTTGATTGATTTGGTCTCATCTGATTCACTTTGATACTTTGTCTCTTCTTTCACATTCTTGAGCTCTGCTAATTGGAGGTTCATTTAAATATCCTTCCAATCTTCTGGGTTACTGATGATACAATTTAAAAAAAAAAACAACTTTTTGTGGAAAAGTGAATAGTTGAATGGAATGGGGAAAGGAAGATTATAGCCGTGGGGACTGTAGTGAGGTCACTCCTTTCCCCTTTCTGTATACTTCTGAATTGGAATCCATTTATTCTGAAGTTTGAAAAGCCAAAAACTCCCACTGGGGTTACAATGCCCTGGAGCATGATGCGTACTTTCTACCAAGAATTCTGATTCAAGTGTGATTGACAAACTTTGAAAGCCCTTGATAGTTTTTAACAATGTGGTAAGAAATACTGACTCAGCCGTTAAACAATTCTTAGAGACTCAGGAGAAGTGGAATGGAACAGCCTGGACCTTTGTTACTGTAAGGAATATGGTCTTACATTATTATAAAGGGAATGCAATTTTTATTACATTCCCTTTTATTATTTTTTTCTCAAATAAATCAATAATATTCTAGTTGGAATTGATTTCCATTATTCTCAGGTTAACACACTTACCCACATTGTCTTAGTTGTCAGGAGGTAACAGGCTAGGGTCATCTTCTTGGATTCTAATCCTGGTTGCATTGCACTCTGGCCATGTCACCTTGGGTCAACGTCATACCTCTCTGAGCTTTAATTTCTTCATCTCTATAATGGGGATAATAATAGTAACTACATTATAGGTCTATTAGGAGAATTAAATAAGTTAATATCTATTAAATGCTCATACTAGGGCCTGACACAGAGTTAAGTATTCAATAAGTGTTCATCACAATTTTCTCTAATCATATGAGTGATTGTTCAACACCTTCCCATATTAAAAGCGAATAAAAAATTCAGCTTCTAAAGCATCCAAATCCTGCCCCGATGGTTAGCTCTCAACTATTGAAATATTGTAGTCAATATTCTCCATTTCTAGTAATTTTCTCACATTTTTACCTTAAGCCTTTACATGCAGCCATTTTCCTCCTCCCATCCATAAAACATTATTTGGCCTTTCCTTTAAATTGGAGTCAAAATTGCATCTTTTTCTAATGGTGAATGTAGGTTCAGAGAGAGTGAGTTTTGAAACTGGCACCAAGTGCTAGAGGTGCTCCTCCAGTCAAGTTCAGTCAAGCTCTTCAGCATTTTTTGCAACTTAGTTTCCTCATTATAACTTGAGTCTAATATTACATAATTCACAGGATATTCTGAGCTACACATATATATATACACAATTATATATAAAATATTTCTACAAAATAGTCACAGATAAATGTTGGTACTACACTGCTACACTGCTATACCCAATTCACATCTTCTCTGGACCTCAATTCATATTTAGACAAGGCACAATGGTGAAATGATGTGAATACTCATTTTGCAAGTATATGTTGAAGACTACATATTAATACATAATAATTTTCACATGGTCATTACAACATTTTAAATCTTTCTCCACATAATTCTAATACATGTTGGAATTATTTTACATAAAAGTTCACATTTATATTGATTAGTTGTATATGGTCCAGCTCTCTTAGATAAGTGTAGTCCCTTTTTTAACTATCAAAATTAAAAAGAACAGCATCTCAGATTTGCACCCATATAAATCTTCATTAACTTAACTAGAGAAAATACATTGAAAAGAGAAGCAAATCAAGCAGAAATTATGCAGATCATGAAAAGGATGTCATGGAAGGAAGAAGCTATGCCAATTCTGGAAGAATAGAAAGAGAAAGATTTTTAAGATTTTTAAAAGGTATTAGGTGTGCTTAAAAATGACTGACAGAGTCAGGGCAATGTAAAAATATAAGTGAAGACTAGGCAGTCAACAGGTTTTAACATACAATTTTTTTCTTTTTCAGTTTCTTTTTAAATGTATTTTTAATTGACAGATAATAATTGTAGATATTCATGAGGCACATAAGATATGTTTCAATACTTATAATATGTAGTGATCAAATCAGGACAATTAACACAATTAACACATCTATTTCATCATGTCAAACATTTATCATTTATCATTTCTTTGTGTTGGGAACGTTCAATAACCTCCTTCTGGTTATTTGAAACTATATGTTGTTAACTATAGTGATCCTACGGTGCTAGAAGACTAGAACTTATTCCTCCTATGCAGCTGTAATTTTGTATGCTTTAACAAATCTCTCCCTATTCCCCGCCTCTTCCCCCTACTTTTCCAGTCTCTGTTATCGTCTGTTCTACTTTTTACTTCTATGAGATAAACTTTTTTAGCTTTCACATATGAGTGAGAACATGCAGCATTTAACTTTCTGTTCTTGGCTTATTTCACTTAACATAATGTCCTCCAGTTTTATCCATGTTACCAGAAATAACAGGATTTTATTCTTTTTATGGCTGAGTAGTATTCCATGGTGTGTACATACCATATTTCTTTATCCATTCATCTGTTGCTGGACACCTAGGTTGATCTTGCCTATTGTAAATAATGCTGCAATAAATATGGGAGTGCAGATGTCCCTTTAATATAATGATTTCCTTTTCTGTGGATAAATGCCTGGTAGTGAGATTACTGGATCATATGGTAATTATATTTGTAGTTTTTTGAGGAACTTCCATATTGTTATCCAGAATGGTTGTATTAGTTTACATTCACACCAACAGTGTCTGAGTTCCCTTTCCTCTGCATCTTTGCCAGCATGTTATTTTTTGTCTTTCTGATAGTGGCCATTCTAACTCGGGTGAGATGATACTTAATTGTAATTTTGAGTTGCATTTCCCTGATGATCAGTGATGTTGAACATTTTTCATATAATATTTGTTGGCTTTTTGTATGTTTTCTGTTGAGAAATGTCTGTTCAGATTATATGCCCATTCTTAATTTAAATTTTATAATTTTTTGCTGTTGAGATGTTTCAGTTCCTTGTATATTCTGGATATTAATCTCCTATCAGATGAGTACTTTTCAAATATTTTCTCCCATTCTTTTCTCACTCTCTTGTTTTGTTTTGTTCTTGTTTTTGCTGTTCAGGAGTTATTTAATGTGATATAATTCAATTTGTTTATTTGTTGTTGTTGTTGTTGTTGCCTGTGCTTTTGAGGTCTTATTCATAAAATTTTTTCTCAGACCAATGTGTTGACTCATTTCCCATATTTTCCTCTAGTAATTTTATTTTTTCAGATCTTACATTTAGGTATTTGATTCATTTTGATTTAATTTTTGTGTGAAATGAAAGGCAGAGTCTAGTTTCATTCTTCTTTATATGGATGTTCATTTCCCAGCACCATTTACCGAAGAGACTGTCCTTTCCCCAATGAGGGTTCATGGCAGCTTTGTCAAAAGCCATGTGGCTGTAAATATGTGGATTTATTTCTGTATCCTCAGTTCTATTCCTTTGATCTATATGTCTTTTTTATGCCAGTACCATGCTGTTTGGGTTACAATAGTTTTGTAGTATATTTTGAGGCTTGATAGTGTGATGCTTCCAGCTTTATTATTTTTGCTCAGGATTGTTTTGGCTATTTGGGGTTTTTTGTAGTTCCATACAAGTTTTAAGATTTTTCTTCTGTTTCTCTGAAGAATATCATTTGTATTTTGGCAGCAATTGCATCAAATCTGTAGATTGCTTTGAGTAATATTATCTTAACAATATTAATCCTTCTAATCCATGAGCATTGGTTGTCTTCTTATTTCATTTTCTTTTCATTTTTTTCATCAATGTTTTGTAGTTTTCTTTGTCAAAGTCTTTTACCTCTTTGGTTAAATATATTTCTCTCTTTCTCTCTCTCTCTTTCTCTCTCTCTCTCTCTCTCTTTCTCTCTCTCTCTCTCTCTCTCTGTGTGTGTGTGTGTGTGTGTGTGTGTGTGTGTGTGTGTGTGCATCTGTTGTAAATAGGATTGCTGTCTTGATTTCTTTTTCAGCCAGTTCATTGTTCATGCATAGAAATGCTACAATTTTTGTATGCTAATTTTGTATCCTGCACTTTAATAAATTCATTTATCAGTTCTAACAGTTTTTAGATAGGGTCTTAGGTTTTTAAATATAAAATCATATCATCTGCAAAAAGGGACAATTTGACTTACTCCTTTCCAATTTGGATGACCTTTATTTCTTACTGTTGCCTAATTAGTCCAGTTAGTACTTCTAGTACTATGTTGAATAAGAGTAGTAAGAGTGGGCATTCTTGTTTTATTCCAGTTCTTAGATGAAAAGTTGGATTTTCATCATTCAGTAAGATGTAGGCTTTGGGTTGAACTAGGCTGACAGACTTTTACTTGAACCAAGTTTCTTGGGAAAGTAGTTAACTTTCTTTGATCTCCCTTTTATATTTTCATTGACCTCTCAATCCACTGCATAATGACATCTGCCTCCACATTTTATTGAAAATTCTTTCTCTAGGGTCACTAATGGCTACCTCACTGCAAAATTAAATCAGTGACCTTTTTAAAAATGTTTATTTATTTTTGTCCACATTTACTAACGCTTTCTATTCCATTTAACCTAGTGAATATTCTTGAAAATTTTCACTCCCTTATTTCCATGGAAATCTTATTTTTTTGTTTTCCAGTATCTCTGGCATCTCAAACCATTGTATCCTGGTGTCTCCATGAGCTCTACCATTCATGATCAAATCTGATCCAGTGGCACACTAATCTTCTTCTGCATGTTTTCCTTGAGTAATCACATCCACTCTAATGACATTTATCCTATTATATACTGAGGAGTTCAATAATCTAGATCAGGGTCAGCAAACAATGGCTTGTCAGTTGGATTTCACTTGCCGCTTGTTTTTGTAAATAAAGATTTATTGGGACAAGCCATGCCTATTTGTTTATGGTGGCTTTCTTGCTACAAAGGCAGAGTTGAAGAAAATAATTATTATCTGGCACTATACAGAAAAAAAGTCAACATCTTAGCTCCATCTTAAGATGAAGTTTTCAGGCTTATATAACAAGTTATTTAAAGGACATACACATTTCAATGTACTGGAAGTAGCTAAATCCAGATTTTCAAAACTGCTTTTCTTTCTCCACTCTTATTTTCTCTTATTAGGTATTTATATTTAGCAAAAACAGAAACCTGGAAATCATTCTAGATTTTGCTCTTTCCTTCATCTCACCATACATTGATCACCAAGCCTTGATCAATATCATTCATATTTGTCTTCTCTCCATATCTATGACCACAGTCATAATTGAGGATCTTAACTGAACTTCTCATGGCTGTAGGCAAAGGCTTTCCATCAAAAATAGGCTGTGTGTTACTTATCACTTCTCCAGGTAAAGGACATGTTCTTTATCTTGCCCCCCACAATAATCTAAGAGTCGAGTGAACTAAGCCCCATCAAAATTGTTCTGTGTGGATACCCACAGTGTTTCAATGATTCAGGACTTTTGTAACTCCCAATCATAGAGTGAGATATTAATTCCCACAAAGCTGTGATCATGGTATAGAAAGGAAAGCTCACTGTCTGCACTGGTGAGTGGAACTTGATTGTGGTGGAACATACTTCCAGTGAAAATATAATACTATTAACACCTAAGTTAGGGATGCCAACTATCTGTTAGAGTCAGGAAAGCCTTTGCAGGGCAAATGGTGTCTAAAATAAATCTTACAAGATAAGGAATTGTCAGTTCAGTAAATGGGATGCATTCTAGGCAATCAAGAAACCTTATGAAGGCTAGAATGAAAGGAAGACCTGTACATATTTGGAGAATGGCAAGCATCCTATAAAATTGACACAAGGGCTGGTTGGGGTATTTGCAAAGAGGTAGGCTAGAAAGAAAATGTAAGCCTGGATATGAAGGTTTTGTTTTGCTTTGTTTTTACCTCCATGCTTGAATGATTAGATTCATAATAAAAAATAATGAGGGTCGGGTGCGGTGGTTCATGCATGTAATCCCAGCACTTTGGGAGGCCGAGGCAGGCAGATCACAAGGTCAGGAAGTTGAGACGATCCTGGCTAACACGGTGAAACCCCGTTTCTACTAAAAATACAAAAAAATTAGCCAGGCGTGGTGGCGGGCACCTGTAGTCCCAGCTACTCGGGAGGCTGAGGCAGGAGAATGGCGTGAACCCGGGGTGGAGCTTGCAGTGAGCTGAGATGGTGCCACTGCATTCCAGCCTGGGCGACAGAGCGAGAGTCCGTCTCAAGTAATAATAATAATTAATAAATGAATAAATAAATAAAAATAAATGAGAAGGCTAAATTTCCAATGGGGTGACATACAGAATTGGCATTTATAAGAAGGATTTATAGTGACAGATTATGGGGCGACAGCACATCATACAGTGAAGAAAAAAATTGTCAGAGGCAAAATTAAGATTATTACAATAATTTATTAAAAGAAGTTACTTGCCTAAATGAAGTCATTGTCCACGGGAGCAGGTAGAAGGAGCCAGGTTCAAGATATAATTCTGCAATGAATCTACAAGATTTAGTTGAAAGTGGGTGACAGCTGCAGAAGAGGAAGGTAAGTAAGGGACACAGCTGGCAAAATCAAGCAATAGTGTTATTAATTAAGAAATTAACCTTCCACAAAAGGCAGAAAAGATGTTGGGGGCAAAAGAATGAGCTTGTTTGGGGATATGTTCAATTTGAAATGCCAACACAATGGAGATAGCACATGAAAATGTCCAGGAGACAGTTGGAAATACTAGAGTGGATCCCACAGTAGAAATAAGAATATTGAGGAATATTATGGTATCAGTATGAGGACAAACTTATCCAACCACTAGTTCATTCCTGTTCCTGAAACGCTAGCATTAAGTATTTATTTTTTGAGAGAAACCACGCATATTCTCAATAGATTCACTGTCAAAATGCTAAGCGTTTTAAGAGTAATATATTAATTAATTCACACTCATAGATTATCTTGGATTTTTTTACTGGCAGAGTTTAGATATTTAATGAAGGCTTTAAAAACACAGAATCTAGGACTCAGAGTATGGTACATAAAGAAAAAAATAAGTCAGAAATATGAGGTACTACCAGGCAAGATGAATATGACAGCATACCAAAACAGAAAGGCTGAGCATGGTAGTGGGTGAGGGGAAGGGAGCAGACAAACTGGGAAGAAGGTCAGAAAAAATGAAGAAGGAAAGTAAAGGAAGGCCAAGTCTAGTCATTTCCCAGTTTGGACCAGAGTTATCTGAATGTATCAAGTGTTCTTTTTGTTTTTATCATAGCTCCTTTTTAAAATGCCTTAGAAAGACAGCCTGTGATATACTTATGCTTCTAAACATTCAAAAATTAAAAGCCAACCAGTCCAGTCCTCTTAATTATTCTTTCAGTTTTATAAGTAATATATTTAATAACGGATTTTTAGGGAGAAAATGTTTTATGGTAGTTTTAAATAATGCAGAAGGCTCTCCAAACATTGCCTATAATACACAATTCATTGCATTTTAGCTCCTTACAAATTCTTTAAAATCCCATCTATCCTAGCTATTTTTTCTTAATAACTTTTTCTGTGTATGCATTTTCTTCAGCCCTTAAGAGATTAGGGAAAGGGTTAGATAGTAACCATTTGACTGCACCAGTCTGATGTTTCCTGAATCACCAACTGATACTTGAATGCTCAAACTATAAGGAAACACTTTATGTGATTGTATTCATTTACAAATTGTGCATTATTGCCCTCCATGCTTTAAAATGTTTCCTTCATTGGCATATTCAGAAATATAATATTGATAGAAATAACCATGAATTTGGCTCCTTTTTGAGACTACTGTATGGAGAGGGGATGGGAATGGAGGGAGCAAATACCAAAAAAAGAAAAAAAGAAAGAAATCTTGTGGAGGAGAAAAGCAGACAAATAGTATTTAGATTAGATATTCAAATTTTTCAATTTTATCTCCTAATTGGTAAGTTATTATGTGCCAGTAATTTTATATTTTTATTTATTCAATTTATTTATCAGTATGGATTTATTAAACTAAGTACTAACACTTGGTTTATTGGATTAAAGTTTACCTTCAAAAATCTGTGACAAAGTATATAATTTTGTACATATACATATATATTTGTATTGTATACACACGCATATATAAGTGTATATGCATAAATTTGTGTGTGTTTGTAATGTTACATCATCTGATGGCAATAAGGAAAAAATAGGGTTTATAATTTGAGATCAGAAGCATAATTCAGATCATTGTATTTTTCTTGTAAAGTATTACTTATAATGAGTGTGTATATATGTATATACATATATATTTATACACACACATATATATAAAAGGCCACAATGTATTTTATATATAAAGCTTAACAATTTATTTTTTGGTGATAATGTTGACTTCAATGCATTTCTGAAAACTACAATGCTTTTTATGTCATTAAGTTTATATGGTATTTTTATGCTGCCTTGTTTCAGGGAAGCTAAGGATTACATTTTTTCAGATTCTAATATCTTTTATTTGGAATGTGAGCACAGTTGATGGCAGCATTTTGTTTCCCTCTTAGTGATATATAATAGTGTTTCTAAACGTTTTAGATTCAATAAAATTCTATATTAATTTATTTCATTTCTTTGAAAGTAGAGAAAATAATGTGGAATTGTAACAGTTAAAAGAATATCCCTCTTTTATTATGGGGAAACAGGAATGTATTTTAGGCATTATGTTTTTCATCTAAGTTTGTGTAAACTTTGCAAGAACTATACAAGGATACAAGGAACCCATTTCAAAAAATTTTTCTGAGGCACTAGTCATTTTATATAACGTAAGATGAAAATGTAGGGACAGGTCAGGTGAGTAACATGTCATCTAACGTCATCACCCCAGTCACCAGAAAAGCCATTCAGCCAGTTCTGAGTCAATTCAAACTATCACACACCCACACTTTGTGATTTTTGTTTTTTCTTCTTCTTTCAGCTCTCTCATGACACCATATAGGCTTTACCAAGATTTTTCTTTGCTCCTTTGAGTTTTCTCTGCTTACCCTGCCAGCAGTAACCATGATGAAAGAACTGTATGATGACAGGTGCTTTTCTAGTCTGGATGGAAATAAGAATGTCATCTAATCCTATGCATAAGTATTGTAGGCAAGTTTTATAGGTTTTTAAGTAATTTTTCTTTCTCTTTTCTTAGTGTTTTCTTAATCTATTACAATTTACTTTTTGATAGATCCTTTTGATCTCCTTTAGAGATTTGGGAATATACACTCCATAAAAGAACTGCTAAGGAAGGCAACTCAAGAGAATATTTTAGGAAGCAAGAAATTTATCTTCTGTGTTATCATCCACTGAAAAATGTACAATGGGAAAACAACAAATGAGGCATTATCCTGTGTCTTCCATATATATGAAGGGAGAGACAGCAAAATTATGATTGCTCAGACGGTTCTAAGGGAAGATTAGTGAGTGGATTCCATTCAAAAGAGCTTGACCTAAATAATCCCAAACTGATAAAATAGCACATCATGATTTTAGTTCTCACTTTACAAAGTTTTATTTCACAAAGAAATTTATAAATGGTATTTTTATCCGGAAACAAACACTGACATTTTTGCTTGTAACTCACATTATTGGAAGACTATGGAAAAATAAATGCACAGCTAATATACTGAAGAGTGCTATTAAGTGGAAAGCAATAAATATAAAAAGATGGCTTACCAAAAATTATGTATTAAATAAAGAAAATTTGATTTTCAAAGTTAGAATGTATTTTTAAGGATATATATGCCATGTTATATAAATATGTATTTTATAATACAATCACACACTCAACCTTAGAAACTTTGATTCTCTTATCAGTGCAACTTCTCTTTAAGTGAAAATTTATTTCTGGTTCCACTTTTACCAGCTGAAAATGTAATATTAGTATATCCAGACATGCGTCCACACTTATTCCATGCCAAAAGCAAAGTATGAGAAATTAAAAACAGCAGGGCAGCATTCTGTTATGTGACATAAAGAATGACATTTCTCCTGGGTATGTTTTTAAAATAAAATTTGATGGATGCTAAAGAAATATTTAGAAGATTCCACTCGAGTATAATTAGAAAGGACTTAGGTGGTGAGTGAACCAGGGCCAGTGAATGGAAGGGCAGAATCCTGGTAAACATTGGTTCAGTCCCACAGTCTCTAACACAGGGCTCATGGATCAACTTATGTTGAAATGTTTCACATATGGCAGACACATACACGTCTGTAATGTTTGTCGTTACAGGATGACTTTGATTTTGTAATACAGTTTATACATAGCCAGGCTCTTGAGAACACTCAAAATCTGTGCTAATCAAAGCTTAGGTGGTTGCTTGAGCTGGAGCTAAACATAATCCTTAAAAATGGGCTCCCTACACTGTGCTCCGCTTTTCCTCTTAGCCTCTTCCCCTCAACGAAATGGTAAGAGTTCAGCTGACAACAGGGTAAACAGATTATTGTGTTATTGCTGGCTGATTGCCGGAGTTATTTTGGAGCTTCATAATTCATTTAAAGAGATTTTTGACATTTATGAAATGACTTCTATAATCAACTGACAGTGCAATATCCTATAATTGTTCAATTAAAAATGACTACTAGTGCAGTCATTTATTAGTAGAACCAGATAATTGTCTTGCCACTAAAGAGTACTTCTCACTTTGCACATCAAATGAAAATGTTTGAGTATAAATCTGTGACACAGCAGCCAAAGTCCTGGGGATTTTCAAGTGCATATGTAATTATTACAGACCTCTGAAGTAAATATGGTTTAATGTGATAATCTTAAATGGATTGTGTGTGAGCCTTACAAAATACTTTTCTGTATAAACCAGAGCATCTGTCAGAATGGATAGGAGTTCATTTCTAACCATTATGAAGTTCATGATATTCTTTCCAACGTGTAGTTTAACATGTGTAGTTAGAACACAGGACAGCATGCCTTTCCCTTGATTCTCATTTATCGTTTTTCCCCCCTTGCAGATGAAACTGATTACCAAGGTAAGGAGCCAGGAATGATTGCATTGATAAATCAGTTTCATATGGAATAGTACCCTACTGGGGTCAGCACTCAGAAGCTCTGTCTTCCAGATACGTACACAGATAGAATGCAGATCCACAAAAACAGAAACGCTTTCACACACATGCGTGTGCATGCACACACACACACATGCACATAAAACACAAATTTCAAATGCTGAATTTCTCTGAAATGAAACACTTTGACTCACATTATCACAAACCATCTGTTAAGCTAAATCATAAATCAGTCTTTGATTAAATAATTAAAAAAAGAAACCCTTACCACACTGAACACAGAGAAGGCAGAGAGATCATTTAAATACCAATATAAAGAAATAACTAAATGGAGGAAACAGCAGCAGTCCCCTTACATATAATGATTTCTTTATTTTTATTTTAAATTAGCATTGTGCTTCTTTGGACAAACTGGCTAAAACTCAAAATTTACATTCAAATAATGATAATTAAGGAAATTCAGAGCAGGCTCAACAGATGGAACATGTTACTTAATTTGAGGTTGCTACAAAATAGAATTTAGTGGTGTCATTTCAAAGTTGCAGCTTAATTTTAATTTTTAAATAAATAATCTGATTTAGTTGTTTTTTTCTTTTTCCATTTTGTTTGCAGGAAAATGTTGAAAAATTGCTGTCAGATTCAATCGCTATCTCCCACTTTCTTTCTAACCCATCAGCAAGAATAGGGCATTTGAATCACAGCTGCTAGGGGCTTTTTGTTTTTGTTTCTCTTCAAAAAAATTTTTTTCAAGCCCGTTTTTCTTCTTCTTGTATGGATTTTAGAAAGAGTTTTGATAAAGACAGTCCTGGCAGCTGGATGATAAATATTATTTTCTTAACCTGCCTAGCTTTGTCAGCCACCTGCGACTGCAGCCTGCCACACGTTGGAAGCAGCTCATTAACTTTCCCACAGCTTCCCAGGAGTTTTCCTTGTTTGCTTTCACCTTGGGTGTGTGCTGCCTTCTCACTGAACGGTTAACTATCCGAGTAGGCCGAGTGGGCTTTGGCACCGCGAGCAGAGCACGCTTCAGGCAGCCTCCCTGCTAAGGCTCAAAATCTCTCTTAAACACATTAAGCAGCCCATTTTGGATTGATAGTGCAGTAATTATTCTGCTTCACCCTAAAAACCATCCTGGGGTAATTGGCGCAGAGGAAAATTACCCAGAGTCCTCTACCACCTGGTAGTTAAGGAACGAATCCAGGGAAAGATAAGTGAAGCAGGAAAAAAATCGGCACTTATTTGATTTTAATCTCACCACTTTGCAAGCATTTAAATTGCCTTAATCAGGTGGTTGGCTTCCAGCCTAGCTGGTAATCTGTTATCAAATTTGAAACTAGATTTTTTAAAATGTCAGTGTAGGCTGAGAATTGAAGTCTATTAACAGTTATGAGCCTCCCTCCTAAACTTCCATAATCTATGTATTAATAATCCTTTTTACAAAGCTGTCAAATATTACTTTATTACAACTCTACATTAATAATATAGATGTAAAGGCAAGATTTAATTATTTATTTTTTATTTTTATTTTAAAATTGAGGGAACACACAATGCTAACATTCCTAACACTAAAATCCATTTTTTTAAAGCAATAGCTTGAATCTATGGAATAACTTTGATAAATGTAATTGAATTTTTCTATGATAAGATTAACTAGTTGTAATTGTGAATGGGGAGGTCTGACCCACTCCAAATGAGATGTATGACAAGCTGAAAATAATCAATTTTTTTCTTTATTTGAGCCCAGATTTTTTAAAATGGAAAGAGAAAATCAGGGCCTTGCAGGATGAAATATTTGTGTCTGAAATGTTTTTATATACACCACTTATCTCCCATCTCCTCAGTGTGTTTAATTGTGCTGAGCTTGGTTTAAAATGAGATCAACACATTGAAACCCCAGAAGGCTTAATTAACGGAGGGACTTAATACGTACCAAAAAGGGATTTTTTTTTTTTTGACAAATGTGGCATAAATTTTACCTGCAACATCCTTAACTAAAAGCATCCCAAAATTGTTAAGCCCATTAAATTGCCTTTTTTTAAAAAAAAAGAAAAAAAAAGGAGAGAGAGAGAAGAGAAAAAGGAAGAAAATAATTTTACTTTGAAAATCTTAATTACTGTGATAGCAGGGTTGGGTTGTGCCTTTTTACGATTCCTGTATGATTTGCATTTTGAGTTGAAGTTTTGTTCTTCACAGCACACAAGCCAGCAATCAGGAGCATATAGAAATGGCTTGATATATTCCCCTTTTAAACATGCTTATAAAACATTTTGCCTATGTAGCTTTTTGTATTACACATTCCATGGGGTTTCTCACATACCAATCAAGAGAGCATATCCCTTTTAATTCATTTTCTCAGAAGTTTAAGAGCTTAGAAATATATATTAATGCAGAACAAATAAAATATTTCAAAAAACTGCAGCACTATTGTAAGGAGTTTCATTTGAAAAGCAAAAAATGCTGTCATTATTTTTATTCTTCTTTCATGGTCTTTATCTGACCATAGAATTTGAGTGAGTAGATCAGACTACAATAGAGACTGCTCCAACAACTTGGATTCCTAATTCCCTTCCTGGTTCCTGACTAGGTTCAGAAAAAGACTCTTTCAGAAACATCAAATCTAGTGACAATGAAATTAATCACAATGTACAAAAGAAAAGCAGCTGGCAACCAAACACTGAATAAAGCCAAGCGTAAATTTAACTAACTGTCAACCTCAATGTATATAATATGTACACATTATGTACTTCTTTCTATTCTTTAGCTAGGCACAATCAGTATTGATGTATTTTTATTGTGTGTGTGTGTGTATATATATATATATATGGATTTCCTATATTACCTCTGAAGGTTTTAAAATTACTATTAGTTATTACTACTTTAGGGCTTAGTAACTGCTACTAAACACAAGTAAAATATCTTGCCTCTAGTTAAAGACGAGTCTCTTTAAAACTGGTCATCACAGATATGCAGATAAATTCTATATCTGCTGGTTGGAACATTTCACTTTTGAAGTAAGATAAGTTTTAACATATGCCTTTGCCAAAAACTAACTCCAAGAAATAATTTAGGAAGAGCTGTAACGGATGTTTTCTTCCTTCCACATAGGAGCATGCTCGGCAACAAAAATAGAAAGAGAATATTTGAGCTTTAAGCTAATGTCATAGGAACTAATGCACATTGTATACAAGTAATAATTTCTTAAGGTCAACATCAGTCAATTCTTGTATGAAATTATGTTCAAATTCATAGTTCTTCTGGTTCATTGTGGCATAGGGTGGTCTCTGGCTGAAACCGTTCATTACTATCTGCGGTAGTAAGGTCACTTGCTTGATCTGGTTCTCTCACTTACCAACTTTGATGCCTTGGGAATGACGTGCAATCCAAGCAGGTTTCTCACTGACCACTATCTAAGACAGTGTGTATCATATGGTATCTAAATTAGTAGAATACTTAGGAGCAAAAGTATTTCTTGGCATACAGATTTAGAGAAGTAAAAGCCACAGTCAATTATTTGTTCTTTTTTTTAAACCTGAATTTCAGAACTATTTTGAAGGGCATAAAAATAGATTCTCTGTGAAATTAGAATACAAAATGTTTGTTAAAAGTTTACACAGTCCAGGCCGGGATTGGAATTGCAATCAGTGTGTACTTTAAGGGAGTTACAGAACGCACCTATGCAAACCATTTTTTTAATTTCCAACCTTGTTATCCTATTAAATCAAATTTTAAAAACTCGACTTCCGTGAGCACAGAGAACTTGAAAATGATACTTCATTATACATACAGAGGTCAGAAAAATGGAAGTCCAAGTAGGCAAAACACTAGATTCCATTTCATTTCGAGCACTCTTTGCTAAGCCCTCTCCTCAGTCCTGGAGGTGAAAATAAGAATAAAATATCACCCTTGCATTGAAAAGATCAACATTACACTTGGGGGGAATAGATATGAGGACAGACAAGTTGGGATATAACGCAGGAACTGCCATGAGATAGTATGAGCTCAGTCCTTTGAGAGAACAAATGAGGGAACTCTACTTTGCCTGGAAAAATTGAGGCTAGTTTGATGAAATAGATAAGTCATTTCTTGAATCAGAGAAAGTAGACAACTAATGATATTCTATGAGTTAAATGTGTTGCTTATTTCAAAAGAAAAATACAGAAATAAGGCTAAATGTATATGCCTTTACTTACAGAATTGTGTACAGGCAATTCCTTTGTAACTAATTATAACAGCAGAAACAATAGCTAGCATTTATTACACACTTATTATGCACCAGACAATGTTCTAAATGCTTGTATGCATTATCTCTATTGCTCCCCATAACAATCATAGATGCATTATTATTATTTGCATTTTATATCTGAGGAACCCAAGGCACTGGCAGGGTAAATGACTTGTTCAAGGTCAGGCAACAGAACTAGAAAGGAGCAGAGAGAGGATATGAACTGAAACAGTCTGTCTCTAGGGCCTGATATCATAAGGTTTTCATTTTCAATAAAGTACTTCATGATGGACAAATATAAAACATTCTATTTTGAATAATATTTTTTGTAAAATTTTTCTTTGATATTTCAAATGTTTAAAAGAGTGGCTTTCTGCCCAGAACCACTTCACTGTGTCCATTACGAAGTTAGCTGGTTCTAAGCTCCGTAGCAATATATTCTTGACAGCAAACAAGAACCTGGCTTACTTTATTCCTCAGCTTTTGACAACCTTTATTATTTCATTTATCTGCTATTCATAGCGAGATGTAAACATCTTACTTCCCAGTGTGATCCTCATATCAACAGTGGGTCAGTTTAAAATATTGAGAATCAATATGTTATAAAACATCAGCCAGTACTAAAAAGGCAGACCCAGAGAAAATTCATTGAATGTCAAATAAAAAATAAACATCAACAGTTAAAAATGTAATAAGATAATAAATAAAGGCAGGGAATTAAAAAAATTTCTTAACCCCAAAAGCAATTTGACAAGTAAGATATACCTGTGTTAAACACAAAGCCACTTACAGTACAGGGAGCAATGAATTTTTCATGCAGGTAAACAGAACAATTCTTTTCTAAATTTAATAGACAGAATACATGACATTAGTGCCATTGATAGTAGGGTTGGGGACTCAGAGAGAGAGAGAACACTACAGTCTCTGTGAAAACATTAGTTAGCACAGGCTTTACATATTTTATTGATTTGTGTAGACATTTAAGACTAAACGTTTTTAGACTGAGGATCTCTTTTTCATCCCAGATACGTATGCATATATTTCTTATGTGCAGGTACTCAGCTCTGCTATATACTTCTTACTCTCAGGCCCTCTTATCCCTCTCCTCCAAACTTGCACAATCTGATACTATGGCCAGTCAGTCAGTCTGCATTTGCCTGTGAGACATCTTTTTATTGACCTGTCATTGAATCCACACTTCTATAGAAAGCCCTATAAGAAGTGAGAGAGAAGTAGGGCATTGCATTCCTTTTGGGATGTTTAAAATTTAATGTGCAACAGCTAACAATCAAAAAGAAACAAATAATAGTCTTGAAACTTGTTGCCTAGATAAAATAGATAGAAAGACAATCATCTAGGAGGAGGTGTGATTGGGGTCTTGCAGTCCTTTCAATTCACCCAGTGAAAACATGCACTACCTACCATACTTTCACAAACACTGGAACTTAACAAATATTTTCTTCCTCCAGTGCTGTTGCTTTTAGGAGTGGCACATATCTCCAAAGAGCGGCACATATCTCCAAAGAGCCACAGCCTTCCAGGTGGGAACCTCCTTTCCCCAGCTTCTCTTCCTTCTGACCGTAAGTACCTATAGCACTCATGAGGCTCCTAGCATGAATTAAAAGTATAAACTAAAAAAAAAAAAAAACCCTCTAATTATGAAAGGGCAAAGATCAGTTAGTACACAGAAAATATTTTTGTTTTTGTTGGTATTGTTGACGATTATTTTCCCAGAGCTCTAGCAACCATATATATACACATTCATTTATTGGTGTGTCTACTGAATGAATATTTTTGAGTCTCTTGCATGTCCTAGGCATTATGCAAATTTCTAGGGAAAATGCGCAACTCCTACTCTCAAGGTCCTTCCACTCTAATGGGGGAAATATGTATGTGCAAGTGTGTGTGTAATGTGTGTATTACATATTTATCATATGGTGAATAATGAAATACAATTCTCCAGAGGGTAGAATTATTTTCTGGGAAATACAAAGAAGAGGCACCAACAAACCTGGAATATTATACGAAAGGATGAAAAATTGTCTTGGAGATGATATTAGAACTCTGACCTATACAAAGAGTAGGAAGTAGTTTTTCAAAGAGTGGAAAAACCATAAACAACAATGGTAGAGTACACTCTGTGAGGAACACAGGCAGCTGAGATTGTGGCAGCATAGAGAGTAAGGGAGGGAGTTGCAAAATACGAAGGTACAATTGGAGGCCTGGGTCAAACCACAGGGAGCCTTAAAAGCTCTGATGTGTTAAACAGAACCAACGACAAAAACCACATGATTATCTCCATAGATGCAGAAAAGGCCTTTGACAAAATTCAACAGCCCTTCATGTTAAAAACTCTCAATAAACTAGGTATTGATGGAATGTATCTCAAAATAATAAAAGCTATATATGACAAACCCACAGCCAATATCATACTAAATGGGCAAAAACTGGAAGCATTCCCTTTGAAAACTGGCACAAGACAAGGATGCCCTCTCTCACCACTCCTACTCAACATAGTGTTGGAAGTTCTGGCCAGGACAATCAGGCAAGTGAAAGAAATAAATGGTATTCAATTAGGAAATGAGGAAGTCAAATTGTCCCTGTTTGCAGATGACATGATTGTGTATTTAGAAAACCCCATCGTCTCAGCCCAAAATCTCCTTAAGCTGATAAGCAACTTCAGCAAAGTCTCAGGATACAAAATCACTGTGTAGAAATCACAAGCTTTCCTATACACCAATAACAGGCAAACAGACAGCCAAATCATGAGTGAACTCCCAGTCACAATTGCTACAAAGAGCATAAAATACCTAGGAATCCAACTTACAAGGGATGTGAAGGACCTCTTCAAGGAGAACTACAAACCACTGCTCAATGAAATAAAAGAGGACCCAAACAAATGGAAGAACATTCCATGCTCAAGGATAGGAAGAATCAATATCGTGAAAATGGCCATACTGCCCAAGGTGATTTATAGATTCAATGCCATCCCCATCAAGCTACCAGTGACTTTCTTCACAGAATTGGAAAAAACCACTTTAAAGTTCATATGGAACCAAAAAAGAGCCTGCATTGCCAAGACAATCCTAAGCAAAAAGAAAAAGCTGGAGGCATCACGCTACCTGACTTCAAACTATACTACAATGCTACAGTAACCAAAACAGCACGGTACTGGTACCAAAACAGATATATAGACCAATGGAAGAGAACAGAGCCCTCAGAAATAACACCACACATCTACAACCATCTGATCTTTGACAAACCTGACAAAAACAAGAGATGGGGAAAGGATTCCCTATTTAATAAATGGTGCCGGGAAAACAGGCTAGCCATATATAGAAAGCTGAAACTGCATCCCTTCCTTACACCTTATACAAAAATTAATTCAAGATGGATTAAAGACTTAAATGTTAGACCTAAAACCATAAAATCCCTAGAAGAAAACCTAGGCAATACCATTCAGGACATAGGCATGGGCAAGGACTTCATGACTAAAACATCAAAAGCAATGGCAACAAAAGCCAAAATAGACAAATGGGATCTATTTAAACTAAAGAACTTCTGCACGGCCAAAGAAACTACCATCAGAGTGAACAGGCAACCTACAGAATGGGAGAAAATTTTTGCAGTCTACCCATCTGACAAAGGGCTAATATCCAGAATCTACAAAGAACTCAAACAAATTTACAAGAAAAAAACAAACTCATCAAAAAGTGAGCAAAGGATATGAACAGACACTTCTTAAAAGAGGACATCTATGCAGTCAACAGACACATGAAAAAATGTTCATCATCACTGGTCATCAGAGAAATGCAAATCAAAACCACAATGAGACACCATCTCACACCAGTTAGAATGGCGATCATTAAAAAGTCAGGAAACAACAGATGCTAGAGAGGATGTGGAGCAATAGGAATGCTTTTACACTGTTGGTGGTAGTGTAAATTAGTTCAAGCATTGTGGAAGACAGTGTGGCAATTCCTCAAGGATCTAGAACTAGAATTACCATTTGATCCAGCAATCCCATTAGTGGGTATATACCCAAAGGATTATAAATCATGCTACTATAAAGACACATGCACACTTATGTTTATTGTGGCACCATTCACAATAGCAAAGACTTGGAACCAACTCGAATGTCCATCAGTCATAGACCGGATTAAGAAAATGTGGCACATATATACCATGGAATACTCTGCAGCCATAGAAAGGATGAGTTCATGTCCTTTGCAGGGACATGGATGAAGCTGGAAACCATCATTCTTAGCAAACTATCACAAGGACAGAAACCCAAACACAGCATGCTCTCACTCATAGGTGGGAATTGAATAATTAGATCACTTGGACCCAGGGGGGGATCATCACACACTGGGGCCTGTTGGGGAGCAGGGGCCTGGGGAGGGATAGCATTAGGAGAAATATCTAATGTAAATGATGAGTTGATGGGTGCAGCACACCAACATGACACGTGTATACCTATGTATCAAACCTGCATGTTGTGCACATGTACCCTAGAACTTAAAGTATAATTTTTTTAAAAAAGGTCATCCTTCAGCATCAAAAGTAAAGCCATTGTTTAGGCCCTAACGAATTCTACTACCGCCTCCCCTGTTCTGATGTAATTCTGTGATATCACTTACCACTACCTATTTTTTTCTAGTTCATTTCTTCCTTTGTTTATGTATTCATTTGTTGTTTCCCTATTAAAATGTAAGCCTGGGGGAATAAAAAGAATGTGTAAGCCATAGATTAGGTATGCTCTGGGTGGTGGGGAAAGCTGGGGATGCTACAGACCATCCAGGCAAAGGAAGAAAGTGAGAAAGACTAGACCTAAGAATCCTAGGAGGCTCTTACTCTAGCTAGAGATAATAAAGGCCTGACCTAGACTTGTGGTCGTCGGGGTGGGAAGAAGGCGACAATGCCAAGACATAGGTAGCAGAAATTCCTGCATGTGGTGAGTGAAAAGGGAGAGGGAGAAATCAAGAGTTGCTCTCTAATATCACTGGCAAGACCATCAGTTGTGATAGTATCCATATATAGGATAAAGTAGGTTTATTATACAAGATGTTATGTTCAGATATAATGAATATGAAATTAATATATACTAAGACAGTAAGGCCCATTGAAATTCTAAACATTAAGGGAGTAGATTATATATGATTTGGGAGTTAATTAGGGTATCTCTGAGATTACACAAAGTAACCCGAAGATAATACGTAAAATTAAAAAAGAAACATGATTTAATTTTGGGAGCATCAACATTGATGGACATACTAGAAGTGAGGTGCCTAAAGAGGAGCCTGAAAAATTTGATAATGTGGCATAGAATACGAAGACTGCAATAATTTCAAATTGCAGGGAGATGGTCTGTAGAGTCAAGCACTCGCAACAAATAAAGAGAAAAGATAGAATAAGGGCTACAAACTACTATATTACATCTGATAGTTGCGAACCCCTATTGATTGTATGAAGACTAGCTGTGGTTATGAGCAGGAAAAAAAGTGCAGCAGGCTGTGGATGAAGTGAGTACAGATATCTCTCAAAATTTGTAGGTGAGCATTGAGACAATTGAGTGACTTAAGGGAAGAGGTTGTTACTGTTGATGAGAAAGGCTTCTCATTATTGTTTGAAGAGCAGGGGCAGGCAGAGACTGGCCTTTAAAGATAAAAGAGAGAGGAGATGACAGGTGGAAAATATCTGAAAGAGAACAGGAGGTGGAAGAGTTAAGGACAAAATCGAGGTGCTACTTTGAACGAGAGAAAGAACATATTAGCCTCTGAGACTATAGGAAAGGATGAGATAACGTGTCTGCTACAGATAATTTTATAATTAGTGAGGTAAGAAATTTACCAGCATTAGACCTGAAGGCCTTAAGTGTGGATCTTCAACAGCAAAAGGAAAGAAAGTTGAGTAGGGAGATTCAGAAAATAGGAAAATTTTTGGAATAGTCTGAAGAAACTGAGAGAGGAAGCTGATCAAGAAAAACACTGATGAGCAGAGATGGGGTCAAATAGATGTCTTAAACCATAGATTTGTATAATAGTACTAAGTGGCAATACAGTGTTTTCCACTGTCCCTCAAATATTCATGTGTGAGGTTGAAGAAAGCCCATTATTTATTTTGTGCTGGAATTGGCTGTGTAGATGTGCAGGGAGGCATTTATCCATTCAACCATTCATGAGGATGACCCTCCACCACCATGTGTAGTTGGTTAGCCTGTTTCTTAGAAGCAGCAGTTTCACCTCTTCTTCAGCCATCTCCGTGGCCTCCATTGTGTTGCCTTGGTCTCTATCTTGAAACTCTTGCCCAGGATAGGCATGTACTCTGCCTCCTGGTTATTCTTTAATGCTTTATAAATTGAGCATTTGAAAATGTGCTTTCAAAAATCTGGCAAATTGTTTGAACTGAATCTGGCCCTCAGTCCACATTTATTCATCTTGAGAACTCTGTTACAAAATAGAGCTCAAATCTATTCATTGCTATCCCTCCCCATGAAGACCTTGGTCCAATCTACTACCATCTCACCTAGACAACAGCACCATTTTCTAACCAGCCTCTTTAGTTCCAATCTTGCACCCTCTATAAGCTTTTTTTTCAGGATAGCCTGAGATAATGTTTAAAATGTTATAAAAACTGAGCTTTACTCCCAGGTCCTCTTGCGCTCAGAATAAAACTCACATTTCTTAACCAGACATATAAATCTCTACATGGTGGAGTCCCCACCTACTCCTGACCTCCTCTGCCATCACCTGCTCCCTAGTCTACCACGCTTCTACCCAACTCACCGAGCACATTCCTAGGGCCTTTGCACTAATTTTTCCCTCATCCCAGAATGCCCTATCAGCTGATCTTCACATGGCTGGCTCTTTCTCATGCTTCAACACCCAGCTTAAAAGTTACCTCATGAAAGAAAATATTATTTGTCTTCCTATCTATTGTACCTGACCTCTCTATCCCTTCAGAACTCTATTATTTCATACTTTTTCTTACTAAATGTATTCTTTCATAAGTTTTAGAAATAAAACAAATATTGTCATTAATGCATTTCACTACTCTTTTTTTTATTTTTTTCACTACTCATTATTTTATCTTGTTTTTACTAAACTACAAAATCTTTGAGTGCATGAGCATGTCTGTCTTGTATAGTAATATTGTCACCCCAACCCTTCCCCAGCAAAATGCTGAACTAAATGCCTGCCTGGTACATAGTAAAAAATGCCAACTCATTAAATGAATCAAGATGAAACAGTAGATGAATGAACCTCCCAATTGCCATATATAGAGCAAATTTTGCTGTTTCTATCTTGGGCATTGATCACTATTGTTCAACTTTGCCTTTTTGAAACCCTTTTACCTTGAATCTCTACAACATCATGTATCCCAGTGTTCTTACTTTCTTGGGACACTTGCTCTCATTAGTAACTTCCTTTTCCCCTAAACACTCCTTAAATATTAGCATTCCTTAAAGATTTACCCTTGGCCCTTGGCTCTTCCTAGTCACCATATTTTTCCAAGATAATCTGAATCATGGTCGCCACTTTAACCCAGTCCTATATGCTAACAATCCCCCAGTTTTTCAGCTCAAACTTTTATTTGTCATGCAGTTTAAAGCTGTTTATCCAAAAGCCCAGAAAGAATTTCTAAATTAATATTTCCAAGTTGCCCAAATCTTAAGTTTTCTAAAATTACACATTCCATTTTTCTCACATCCTCACCCTGTTTCTGCTTTTATACCTCTCCATTTATAGCACCACCATCCATCTAGTTTTACCTAGGCCACCTACTCAGTTATTTATTCTTTCAGTAAATATTTATTGAGTGTTTCCTACAGGCCAGACACCATTCTGAGCTCTTAGAATAGGTACATCAATGTATAAAACAGGTAAAAATAGGCAAACAAAACACCTACGTATATTTGTCCTAGAATCCTTAGTCACTTTAGAATCTTCCTTTCCACTTTCTATTTCTATTTGGTAACCCAGTTTTGTAAATACTTTAACTTACAAACTCTTCATCTCATTTTTTTCCATTCCTTCTCTACCACCTTAGCCCAAGTTCCTGTCACCTCTAACATTACAGTAACTTTTTAACTAGTCAGCCTGTCTTCAGTCTACCCCTAGGATACACTTCCTAATTGCAACAAAACAAATCTTTCCAAAATACCAATCCTGTCCTGATCTTTCCCTAGATGAAAATCTTTTAGAGAATGTCTGTCCTGTCCCTACAAGATGAGTGTCTTGTCCATATGTCTACCAAAATCAAGTCCAGAGGACTAAAGGCAGACAAAGACAAAATCAGAATTATGTAAAGGAGGGAGAGGAGAGAGCCCTAGGTGAATGCCCCAAATATTCTAAAGTTTTCATTACAGCACATCATCATAATATGAAATGTGCTGGCACCAGCTGGAAGAGACCAAGCAAATCCAATCAATTTATGCATGTATTTTTTCATCATAGAAAATACAGCTTTCATTTTCTCTCTATCATTCCTTGTGCTTGTTATACATTCTTATTTTATACAATTTGTTAAATTATGAAGTTTAATTTTAACTTCCAATTCTGGATAATTTATTGAATACTCTGAACAAAACAGTCTCCTAATGTAGATTTCTATGAACCATACTAGCTATTTGCGTTAAATATATAAGTGCCATAATAAAGCAAGATTCATTTTTATATATAATTCTCATTTCAACTTCAATTTTCTTTTAAAAAAACTTTTTAGCAAATAACAATTTATCTATTGAGCCAATGTAGAAATTCATCTTGATGATTACTTAATGAATAGGGCAAATCAAATCACTCCACTTTTCTTTGAGTAATTTTTGGAATGAGGTGTTATTTATAAAATCATAACTTCCTTTGAACCAGAAATAATCTTACACTTCAGTAAGCTTGATATTTTTTAATTGGAGCTAAAAACTGATATTAAAGGCATGGATTGTCTTATTTGAGGGAAGCCATGTTAGCCATTGTTTTTCTTGGTTGGCAGAATCAATCAATTCACCTATCAATCAAATATTTATTAAGTGCCAACCTTGGACCTGGCATTGATCCAGTACTGGTCATTGATGAAATAATAAGTCCAAAAAGGGGAAAATAAGATTATAAATTCTGAACTAGAAAATATGTTTATTAAGATATTTTTATTTCCAACAATATGAACTCTGTGTGTGTGTGTGTGTGTATATATATATATATATATATATATATATGTGTGTAAAAGATCTTTGTAAAAAGCATTATTTTAATTTGAGGGATGAAAGGTATTATTTAAACTCTGATATTATATAAACATACATGGTATTCATATCTCTTCTTCAGAGAAATGCTGTTTCCTAAAGATTTTGTGATATTGGGTAGTTTTTTATAATTACTCTCTTTTAAAGCAATGAACCAGTGTCTCTGCTCCACAGAGCACTGCACAGGGTCACTGTGCCATCTTAGGTGGTCTCTCAAGGGGCTTGTTGGGAATAAAATAATTCTGAGCTCAGGGCCCTTCCCGGTAGACTCGAAGACCCCATTGTTCCATGTCATTCTGTATTTACAGGCAATATCCACTTGAGCTCCGAACTTGAGAGTTCAAGTAATCCCTGTAGAGCTCAGTCCCAAGAGACCAAACAGAAAGTCAAAGGAGCGATCCTTCTCTAAGTCAACAAAGAACAATTATTGAAGTCTAGGCCAGATCTTTATATATAAAATAACCTCTTCATCTAGATTCTCAGGTTGCACTTATTATGGATTCAAAATTTGAATTAGATGAGGAAATATAGAGTAAAAGAAGCCACTTTAATTTTTTTCTGGCTGTTTGTCACTATATGAGTTAGTTAATATTTACAAGTCACTATATTCCAAAAGATTTGCAATAGGGAAAATCCTCCATACATCTAATTATTTCAACAGTAAACAGCCTTTAAACATGACAAAATAGGGCAATTGAATAAGCACAAAAT
The DNA here is from genome assembly GCF_028885625.2 of Pongo pygmaeus. NCBI lineage: Eukaryota > Metazoa > Chordata > Mammalia > Primates > Hominidae > Pongo > Pongo pygmaeus. The sequence goes on along the minus strand of NC_072383.2, from coordinate 17,358,222 downwards.
ACGTTTAGCTAATAATGTGTTAATTTAGGGTATAATTTGAAACAGCAGCCATCACTTATTTTTGTGGCCCCAGAAAATTATTTGAGCACTTTATAGGGAGATCAGATGTTCTGATGAATTTTTCTCAGGTCATTGTGGCCCCAAGTTTTTTTAACACTTGCAGAACCAGCCTCATCAACAAGTACTTCCAGAGAAAACAGCACCTGGATGGTATCTGCTCCTCAGAGTTCTGGGTCCCAGGCCAGCAAAACTCATTCTTTATGATAAAAAACATTGAAACCAGCTGAGCATTGCCTTCTGCTCAGAGGTCTGGGTTTCAGAACCACAAAGCCCTTTCCATAAGTTTTTAGGTTGTAATAATTCCAACATCTTTCCTTTGTTTCCTCAGTTCTAAGGGTGGTGCCTGTTTCCTCCATGTGTTATTTGCCTGATACCTTAGAACACTCTTTTTACCCTGTTAGTTACTTAGGAAACAGCTTATCCAAGTAACAGCCCTTTATGTTAACTTCTCTAAGTTCAAATAATTAGTTTATGGTTTTATGTTAACTTCTCTAAGTTCAAATAATTAGTTTATGGTTTTGCCTCCTGATTGTACCCTGATGTAAAAAATAAATCATGTATTTCCACTTACTGACTAGCCAAAATTCTTAACCTTCCTAAGCCTCAGTTTCCTAGCCTGCAAAATAGGGCGAATATTAGTACCTACCTCATATAGCTGTTGTGAAGATTACATTAAATAATACATGTAAGTGTAAATAAAATACCTGCCAAAACTTCAATATCCAATATTATACAGCTTCAAGGGGATTATAATCTGGCCAATAAAGTAAAACAAATATGTTCTAATTCATAAGCTATAAAAGCTATAGAGTGGGTCCATGAATGTTTATTTTATGTCTTTAAATTGTATGTATCTATTTGTTTGTATTAGTATTTATTTTACAATATAAAAAGGATACTAAAAAAAGTGAGCCTGAGAAAATTATATGAAAAAGTGTATATCATGCAAACACAGCAACTAAAAACCCTTAGAACAAAGAGTGCAAGAATCTATATCTGGTTATATTTTTCTCCAACTGTCAAATTTCTTAAAGTGAGCATGTGTAATTCTCATAACAAAAAAAATTAAACTTGAAAATTTAAAGACATGAGAAGATTTTTTTTTTTCGGTTAAATGGAGAAAGTTTTTAATTGCAGGGAATTTCAAGAGGTTTGGAAAGAACTTCCCTGTTGGGTGCAGAAAGGAATATGTGTACCTGGTCTTCAAGCCACGTTTCCCACAGCATCCCCTACCCTCCCATTTCCAAAGGCTGCCATGTCCATCAAAAGCTGAGCTCTGTTTCCCAGGATCTGTTATCAGAAAGCTCTTTGGTAAAATGTTGCAGATTTAATGAGGTCCTTATCTTTTCTTTCATCATAACCCATAAATTGACAGTAATAGAATAAAAAATATATAGACATACAACTTCTGTGAAAGAGGAAGGAAGTTTCAGCGGAAGGATTATGTCCACAAAATTTTGAAGATGTTGACAGAATGTAAGAGCTATGATTGAATTAAAACCAAGGATTCTGAGACCTGAATGTCTACAGGAGGGAACACCAATGAAAACCAAGGCAATTTACATCGCAGAACTCAGAACTTACTGTTGAAGATGGAGCTACAACCTGTTAGATTATTGGAAGTGTGTATAAACCGACTTCAGATCTGCTCTTTCTCAAAATGCACAGCCTGAAGTCAGACTTTTCTGGAGATCTAGCATAAGAGAGTGTCTTGATTCTAGGGACATGGGGCAAAAAACTTATCAACACTTTTCATACCTGCAGTTTTCAGAAAGCTGACTGACATTTCACCTCTCTGTTTCTCTACTCCTACTAGCTAAGGATTAAGATTCCCTGTTGGGGAAATTGATCAGATGAGGAGAAATGGTCACAGAGATGACAATTTGAAGTTGCAAACAAAACAGATAGGTTCTTATTCAATTATCTTTCTGTCAGACCCCCCAAGAAATAAGTTTCCTTCATTTATGCTGACCTTAAAATTAGCTTTTTAGCACTCCAATCTTAAACATAATGAAAAACCAAAAATCACTACATAATTTAAGAAACATAAAACAGGAACAAGGGAAACAAGATCATACAAACTGAAAGGATTACTAATGAAACAGATACAATACAGGGAATAGAAGAAAACTTAAAAGAAAAATAAACTGTAGTTATCATCCCTAGAGTAGCATGTATACATATATGTATATATAATGTTTTATGGAAGATACATATACATATATATATCTCTTGACAGTAATAGAATTAAAAATATGTAAACAAGTTCAGAGAAAGGGGAAGGAAGTTTCAGCAGAAGGATGATGTCAACATTTTGAACATGTTGAAAGAATGGCAGAGCCATGATTGAATTACAACCAAGATACACACACACACACACACACACACACACACACACACATACACATACATGCACTATCCCTAGAGTAGTATACGTATATTATCTTTTATGGAAGATATACATATATGTTATTTTTATATATTTATATATATGTATACTACTCTAGGGATAGTGCATGTATATTTATTATATTTTATGGAAAACATATATAGATAGCTATCTTCCATAAAACAATAACAAAATGCTATACTCCAGTGGTCACATAGAATGATAGAATTGAGGTAATTCAAATTAAATTTCTTCTTTTTTATAATCACTATGCTATCATTATTTATTTTGAATCTTAGATTTAAATCCAGGAATGTGTAGTACAATAGGGACTGAAAACAGAAGCTACACCCAAAGAGAGCTCAAATGATTCTGAAGTATTATGAACTTATCTCAAATGAGTGTACTGTGTCAGGAGGGAGGGAGCTAACTCTATAATTCAGAGTTCTCCACATTAATTTTTATGCATAATACAATATTTAATATGGGATCAGTAATATAGCATGTGCTAATTTGAAGTTTACGTGTATATTATTAAAACTCAACAGTAATCCTAGCAGTTGTTGAGAACTTTAAATAATAATAGATTTAGGTGGACAATTGCTGGCACACTAGTCAAAATAAGAGTATCTTTTAGTAAGTTTGAATATGATTTAAAAATTCTCTTCAGACCATTCCTTATTGCCTGCACTGAGGAAGACGGCCCCATTGACCCACTCTTGGTACTCCAGCTCCTAGAACTAAAACATATGAGTTTCCAGATTGAAACGATTTACCAAATGCTCTGCAAAAATGAATGAAAAAAAATCCACTCTAAGACATCTCATTTTGAAATTACAGAATGCTTATGATAAAAAAAACCTTAACATTTAAGAGAGAAAAAGCAGCCCATATACTAACAGATTGCTCAATAGCAACAATGAAAACTAGAAAATAATAGAAAAAAATCCTTTAAAATTTTAAGAGAAATGTATTTCCAATCAGGTTTCATAATCAAGCTGAAATATAGAAAGTATGAAGGAAGAATAATGACATTTTAATATAGCCATGTCAAAAAACATATTTTCAACGCACTTGTCTCAAGAAGCTATTAGAGGATGCTCTATGTACAAAATGAGGAAAGAAACAAAGAAAATAGGAAATGAGACGCAATACATAAAAGAAGAAAAAGGAATTCCCGAGTTGGTGAAGGGTGAGATCATACCTCAATGCCACTGGTTTAGAATAACATATTGAGAAAAGTAGACGAGGGTGCTATGGAAGGAATTACCTAACAAATACTTGGAGTGAGTGATTATCAGGTATACTTGACAGTATTTACCTCAGCTCTCCTATTAGAGCATAGGCTACATGAAATCATGAAACTGGTCTGCCTTATTAAACTATTGAGTCTCTAGAACATAGGCAGGCACTTCTTAATTATTTGCTGAAATTTAAAGGAACACTTACTTTTTAAAATCTTTGTTGTCTTTCTATTAGAACTATCTCCTTGTAAGGAGGATGAAAAAGGACATGCCTAACAGTGCATTTTCAAATCTGATTAAGCCTGCCATGAAAAAAGAAAGAAAACAAAATTGCAATTGTAAATCATACTGCAAATGATGCCAAATTGTACCCTTAAAATATGAGTGCAAATTAAGAATATCTATCCAAATTTAAAATGCACCTACAGTTTGACTCAGCAATTTTCCTCTATCTGTATATAAAAGTGGTTTATACAAAGGTGCAAGTGTAAAAAAAAAATGGTTAATGCAGCATTCTTTATTATAGCTAAAAACTGGAAACTTTTTTCATCTAAAGGGATCTGGTTAAATAAACTTTGGTACAATGGGTTGTAATGTAGCTGTTAACACAAAATGAAGTAGATTTGTATGTGTTAACTTGGGAAGATCTCCCAAGATATATTAATAAGTCAGGAAAGTAAGATGACAAAAAATAGAAATGGACTGATTCAATTTGTGCAAAGGAAAATATACACAACCAAAGTTGGACAATATATAGGTATCTTCTCCCACTATTAAATACAAATTATCAGTCACACATACCATGTGGTGAATTAAAATAATTAGTACATTTGGATTATTCAGAGAGGTAACTACTGTTGTACTGGCAAATGGTTAACTGACTCCTCAAGAAAAAATGTTGGAAAAAGATGTTCACTATGTGCTCTCCCAAGCCAGGCTGAGCCAGCACCGGAACATCACTGGAGGTAACCCCAAGACGAGGGGCGTGTATTGCCAGAGCATATATGATCACCACTCTCAGCCCTCGTAGCTCATTTTTATCTCTCCTGTTATCCAATAGTAAGGCCAGAAAGACCATTCTGCAGGGCAAAGTTTTCTGTGATGTTTAATTTCCCCATGAAGTTGGATGAGCAGAGCTGCTAAACTCAGCTTTTGCACTGAACAAAGATCAAGCAATTTACATGATTTTCCTTTGCCCCTTTTGGGCTGTTGGATGTGTTTGCATGTAGAGTAAAGAAAATATTAGGTATAACAAGAATGAGCTATCAAATTGATATTCCCTGACCTTTTGAAATGGAAAACACACCTTAAATTAACAACATGTATGGAATAAATGCAATGAGTTATGCCCTTTGACTTCAAACTATTTGCTTTCCAGATATGTGTGTATGACCATCAACTTTCTGACAGAAACCCTAATACTAGGTCTTTGAAAATCCCCACAGTAAATGCTTGGCTAAATAGCAAGAAAGGAGAAATGATCTTTCCTCTTAAGTGAGTGCTGATCCAGGCTGCAGTTTCTTCATTTGCTCAATGCAATGTCATCTACCTACCATCACATCTGGGCAAAGGTCATGCATCAACAATGTTTATCTATGTCTATGTTTATTCACAGCTGGAAGTAGGCAGGAAGGGTAGTTATGAAGAAGAAACTTGAGAAAAATTGCAAAAGGAGAAAGAAGGAGGATTTCTGTCATAATATATAAATTTTGATGAGTTCCTAACAGGCCCCACATAGGTGATCCTGTCATTGAAACTAGGACATTTTTATAGGGGAGTGGGTAAATAATTGATAATTAAGGCTGAAGAAAAAATATAAACCAAGGCTGTCCTGGACTACATAGGATATATGGTCACTTATCAATAAATGATATTACAATTAAGTGCACAAAGTACATAATGTTAAGAGTTGTAATTTGGTTCTTTCACTTAACAATACAAAATCAGTGTCCCAAAGAAAATGATAATATAATTTGGAAAGATGATTTCGAAAGAAAAAAATCCAATTACATGTGTAGTTAATACAAAGAAAATCAAATTCGTAGCATATGAAGTTAAAATATTTTTACCAAGTTGCAGAGCTACTCTAGGATATTTTTAGAGAAAGACAGACAGACAGATTAGATAGATAGATAGACAGAGAGATAGACAGTTGAATTTTATTTTGCCAAAATAAATGCATTTCTAAAGGGATATTGATTAACACAGTGTATTGAATTTAATTATCCTTCAATTTTAATCATGAAACTAGATATGTGAGCCTTGAAAACATCTAGTCCCACACATGTAATCAAATTACTTCTATAAATGCCACATTGTTAAAAATAGTATACTGAAAAGATAACAGAATTAATATTAAAAGTCAATATTGTGCAAAGTTTTCTAAGTTTTTTCTAATATTTTAAACATTATTTTAAAGGCATAAAGCAAATGAAAGACATTTTAATCAAACAAACCGCACTGTTCCAAATTGTAAGTTCTACATTCTTTCCGTCCTAACGTCCTACAACAGAATGACATTTCTTCTTTTTGGTTTATGAGACTGCATTTCATTATAATTTGTGGAAAGCTCTGACACAAAGAAATAAAAGAGTTTGATGTAGAATACACATTGGAAAAGATTCAAAAATAAGAGACAGCCTCTCAAAATACAGCAATAAATTTATTTTGCTCCATCCCCATTTGTTGGAACTTATACAACTGTAAATAAAGTAATAGAAAATTATATTTGCCCTATATGCTGATGTAAGCAGAAGATTTTTAGGTCTCTCTATTCAATGAGGAAAACAGAAATTCTCTGATGTGATAATTCATTTAATTCATGTCAGAACAATGCCCTGAATTATCAATTTTGTAATGGTATATTTCTGTACATAGAGTTTCCGCATTACAACATGTACCTGTAAAACTTAAAAGGACTGTCAGTTTTCCCGTTAGACAAAACTCTGTTCAGATCCTAGCCTGAGTAAAATGTCAGGTTCTGATCTCTAAAACCAAAGAGGAATGTGTAGCGCATAATCAAACTAAGTTTTACTTTGCTAAAGGCAGTAATAATTCATTTCAAGCGACTTCTGACTTTGTCCAGGTCATGCAATCCCAACCAACCATGGCCAATTCTAGGGCTTCGGTGCAAACTGTGTTAGAAACACTATATGATGACTTAAAAATATACTTGACTATTCAACATTCTTTCATTTCAAATGAAATTTTAATGTGCGTAAATTAAGGACTAGGGTTTATAAATGCCCCAATGCTATTAACTGTAATATTTGTGAAAGATTATTCTATAATTATGTTTAAATTGATGGAACAAGTATATCTATAGACTCAAACCAGAATGGGGAAAAAAATCATGACTTGAATGTAAATCTTAATTGACTTTATTAAAATAGTATCTGAAGAATTGAACAGGCAGATGAAACAGAAACTTGGTTTAATAAATAAATGCAGTGCTGCACTTAATAAAAAATGATTGTAAAGAAAATTTTTAGCCATCGTATTACTCACCTATTCATTCCAAAGTGTAATTGTCAGCTTTATTGTCCTATGCCAGAGTTAGTGGCTGCATCTTTGGGATATTTACAATTTGTGCAATTTATTGAGACAGATCCAATTCCTTTTTTATTTGTTTTCCCAAAGCACCTATTTTTTTTACCTTTGCTGACCAGTGCAAAATCATCCTCACTAATGTTTATAAAATACCACATTATTGTTAGATATCAAATCCAAATGCAAGCACTGCAGGTTCTAACAGATAGGAGCTTGATGGAATCTGTCTTTAGATTGTGGCTGTCCAGACTGCCTAAGCATAGATTCTGTAAAATCAGTGACATGAAAGAATGGAATAAAAGAAAGACAGGTGTGTGTGTGTGTGTGTGTGTGTGTTCAGGGACAGATATGTGTTTGGGGGAAAGAGGCAGATGGATTAAAAAATAACAGAGAGGGAAAGAAAGAGAAATTCTAGTAAAGAAAACATTCTAAAACTCGAATGCAAAAATATTGCGGCATCTCATTTTCCCAATGGTTATTAACCCATGTTAAGCCAGACATAAGAATAATTAAAATTTACATTAAGAAATAGGTTAAATTCATAATTTGAATATTTAGAGATATTTATAGCCATTTGTAGTCCAAATTCTTAGTGTTTATAAAGAATACTACATGTAATAGAAAATATCAACTACAAAAAAAGGAATTTAATTTTGTGTCTCCTAACTAAAATATGAGGAGGCACCATTTCCCGGTAGTTAAGGGGCAATGGAATATTTTATTGCTATCCCATCGTACACTACTAAATTTCTACCTTCCTCTCCCACAGTGAAAATAAACTTAAGGACAGTGGATGTTTGCTGGGCAGGGGCAGGGATTCCCTCTATTCTCTGCCCAGCAATATAGAAAAATGAGAACCAGATCTGCTTATTCTTGACACATGACCCATCTCCTATTTTAAAGAAGGAAATATACCAAAGAAAGAAGGAAACCGACACTGATTATATTTGTACCATATGCTAGGGATTATTCTAAGATCTTTACCTACATGAGCTCCTTTAATCCTCTCAATACCTTTCTGATGTAGTAATTACTCCCATTTCACTAATGAGAAAATTGAAGCTCTGAGAAGGTAAGCAAATTATCCAAGGTTATAGAGGAAATAAGTGTAGACTAGAGAACACCCCATTAAGGATACCTTGGCAAGCATCTAGATCGTTTCATACGTAAAGCTTAGAAGTAGATTATAATAAACACCTTATAATAGGACTTCTAAGAAATTCAGAATATTTGAACATTATTAATGCATTGCTGCTTCATGTGAGTTTTATTTGTGTTACCATGAAATCAATATACAAAAGTATTATTGGGGAAAAACTTGGGTTTATGAACATTTTATTGCAAAATCAGCTAAATGAATTATCTATGTAAAGGAGCAATTGAAATCCAGTTTGGGTTAAACAGCGATGGCCTAAAAGACCACCAGATGTACCTGTTGATAAAGCATAGCTAAGTTTCCTAGATCTACTGCAGAAAGGGCTAACTTTATGAAATTTCAGTTGCATCTTCATTTGGGGAATTAAGGGAGAGGGATGGTTATAGGTTTTTTAAGACCTACATTGGATAACTTTAAGGCAAGTATAGATAGGTGGAGAACTGGTTGGGAATGGGTGGAATTTATGACATGATAGATTTGGATTTGTGGGTACAGCAAAGAGAGGTTCTCACCTAAAATGAGTCTTGATGAGCAAATTATTATATTATTTTCATTGGGTCACAGACTTATCTTCCAGTAGCAAGTATTTTCTAGAGCACACAACTGAGTTAAATTTTCTTTTTTCCGGGGTTGTTTACCATTGGAGCAGGAAATTATGATGGTTCCAGTTTTCACTTGTGTCATGCAAAATATAAAATGTTACAGTTTAACACCAAAGCCCATGCTCCTCTTGCTCTCTCATGCATCTTCTGAAGAAGAGAGTAAAGCTCTCCAAGGAATGAGCCCTCAACACTCTGGCTTCACCTCAGTCTTGATAACCAGTTTCTCTGAGCTTTCATTCTTCCACTCATAGAAGAGACAAAAACATTCTTTCTTTTAAAAACAAGCTTACGGCCGGGCACTGTGGCTCACGCCTGTAATCCCAGCACTTTGGGAGGCTGAGGCGGGTGGATCACAAGGTCAGGAGTTTGAGACCAGCCTGGCCGAGATGGTGAAACCCCGTCTCTACTAAAAATAAAAAAATTAGCTGGGCTTGGTGGCGGGCGCCTGTAGTCCCAGCTGCTCGGGAGGCTGAGGCAGGAGAATTCCTTGAATCTGGGAGGCGGAGGTTGCAGTGAGCTGAGATCATGCCACTACACTGTAGCCTGGGTGATAGAGTGAGACTCCATCTCAAAAAATAAAAATAAAAATAAAAATAAAAACAAGCTTACTTCTCTGAGGACTAGAATTTGTGTCTTCATAATTTTTTCAGGACTAGGCTTATTCCCAGTGACTTTTCTTTCTCCCTTTGCCTTGCCCTTGGAGTTTTAACATAAATAAACCTGTGGTCTGTTTTGTTTTGTTTTTTCTTTTTAAAAAGATCTAACAAACAAACCTGTTATAAACCAAAGACATCAAAACATATGAGTTTGAATGCACCAGTTCTCTAGCAGAGAAAAATCTAGGAAGTTCATGTCAATATTCCATATATTTTCCCAAAAGCCTGGAACAGTAAGGAAAGTGAGTTCTCAAAGTCTTTATAGAGCAGTATCCCTACTAGTTATGGAAAAACACAAACAAAAACAACTATCCATTTGGATGGTGGAGGCAGGTGCCTTTTTCATGAAAAGAGACTTCTAAGAAATAAGGGATCATAAACTTATTTTATGTTGCTTAGTATGAACCCTGGATGAATTACAGAGTTATAGGCAAATATAAATACTACTGAGTTAGGCCCAGAGTCGGTCCTAAAAGAGACAGAAAGTCCTGCAGAGCAAGCTGTTTAGATAACTAGAATTAAGGCCAAACTCAAGGGTGAATTTCTCCCAGGGCTATAGCACCAAGAGGGGTGATGACTCTATATTGCTTAAACACATGGGAAGGAGTGTGTCTGTGTGTGTGAGTGTGTGTGTGCGTGTGTGTGTTAGACAGAGAGAGAGAATGCCAGGATGAGGAGAAGTTTCCACAGATCAGAAAAGCTTGTACTTTTCCACCATCACAGTTTCTGGGGGTAGTCCAGAAGCTTCAAAATAATAGGCAGTTTCTGTGCCCCTTTCTGAGGGAAGCTGCTACAGGCAGTTTTCTCAGCTAATCTGGTGTCAGATGACTATACCAGGAAACTATGACTGAATTGAAAGCAGTCCGATATGGATATTCCATTTTGAATGATTATTAATCTACCTAGTTAGCAATCTGTGCTTAAAAAGTTGACAGAAGAACCAAATTATACTAGCATGAGAGGACCAGGTGGGCAGAATGGCTAAGGTTGCTGCAGTATCCTCAAACTTTCCTGTAATTAGCTTTCAAACCTCCAAGATCCAAGTTAATTCATTTCCTTCGTGAGCCACGCCTGTGTAAGTAGCTTAATGTAAAAACAAACAAAACAAAAGGAAAGCACAATACTCAGGGAAGACTACAGAGCCATCAATTGGCATAAAACTGGGCCCCAGCCTCTCCTGAACAGCTTGACAGGCCCTCGTTCAACCAACTTGTCCAGCACAATCAAAGGCCAGGTTACAAGTAGATTGCTAAGGTAGCAAAACATCCAAAGACATTTTCCCTACTGTAGATCCAGGCTGAAGCAGAAAACTTTTGTAAATATCCATGACCAGGGGCAACCAGTGCGTTTTCCCACAGCAGAAAAACACACAAAAGCCTGAAGGAAAGGGATGCGTTCAGGGCAAGGTGAGGAGAAGCAAGAGCGATAGATTCTGAGCATTGGTGTAAGTCTGAAAAAACCCCAAATTCTCTGTAAGCTGCTCTCTTTTTCCTATTGTTTCCCAGAGGGGAGAAGCAGAGAAATTTCAACTAGGTTTGTAAATTCAAGAGCAGAGTTTTAACTTCCCAAAATGTAGCCTGGAAGGACAATATGTTTGGGGAAAAAGTATCTAATAGGGTACCTGAGAGGTAGATGAGCAATGAGTCTACATGAAGTCCAAAGGAGCTCAGGGTAGTCTCCCAAACAGATGCAAATCTCAGCCTGTTGCCAAGAGACAGTCACATTTTCACACGCCCGTGAGAAGGCAAATCTATTTCAGCTGGTAGAAAGATTTTGTGGAGAGATAGGAGAGGCTTGGTCAGGGTAAGAAGATGCCACCACCCCGTGGAAGATTCAGCCTGGATTACCCCACAGGACATGTTTACACATCAGCTGGTGCATGCATGGAGGACGGCAAGCACTCCGGGGAGAGACAAGAGGACAAATCCCAATGGATGCCAATGACAAACAAACTGACCATGGACTAAACGCCGGACCCAGAAGCCAAGAGACATCTGTGGGATCTTTGAAGTTAAACTGAGGAAAGTGTGTGAAGACGTAAATCACGAGTTTACCTGGGTTTAATCCTAAAATGTCTAAGAAAACTAAACTGTTGGGTTCATCTGGAAATGAGTAAATTTTCTGCCATCAATAGAGATGGGAGCTCAAGACAAAGCTTAATTATCGAACATCCAATTTCATCTTCTGTATGGCTGAGTGTTTGGTTTGTAAAGACCACACTCACTGAAAGGGAAATTTAAGACAAAAGAAACCAGTACCCTTGTCTACTCCTGGTGAGTCCTAACAATCACACCATGCAGCAAATACCACTTGGTACATTTCAGACCGGAGAAAACTGAGGTTAAGAGACATTAAGTAACTCACATGCATAGTTAGTCAATAGAACCAAAGTTAAAAACGAGAGATCTATGAATCCATAGCCTATTTTTTCTAACATATTGGGTGTTATTAATATCCTGTTTTAAAATTACCCCATAATCCTTGGTAGCACTCATCTAGTATTTTTTTAATTGATTTCCAAAATTCTAGAGCAGATTATTAAGTGTTTATTTTATTTTAGCATAAAGCACCTCTTCAGATAAGATATATGAAATTCTTAAATCTATATATGTGTGAACACACACATACACACAGGCACATCTGCTCACGTACATACACATGTAATATAAAATGGAGCTACTCTGGATGACTGAGGGGTTTGGGGACATCGGGGTCTACTGCAACACTCCATCAATTTCAGCAGTGATCACTAAAGTACTTTCTCAGGGCTATCTTAGAAATGCTAATATACTCTCCTTCAGAGAGAGTTGGGCATATTTATACACCAACCGTCTCTCTACCTGGTGCCTTCATTCTCACCTACTATCACTTCACTGAAATTGATCTCTGAAAGGTTTAAAATCATCTCCTTTCGGTCAAATTCAATGGACTTTTATATATTTTATTTATTCAAAACTTTTACTGCAATTAAATCTTATGTTCCTTGAAGTTTTCTTCTCTTTTTTGTTTCAGAGCATGTCAATTCATTAGTTCCCCATATGCCCTGGCCAGTTATTCTACCTTTTTGGCAGGCTCGATGGCTCCTCCTGATTTCTAACTGGAAATGCCCCTTAAGATTTCAACCCTCACTCTGATCCTCTGTACTTCCACACATTTTCTCAAAGAGCTTTTTTTTCCCCCAAAGCTTCATTTATGACCTTTTGGTGATAATCCAAATTATAAACCTCTATCCTTTCTCCCTGTAGACTTGAAATGCCAAAAACCTACCAATAATATTCACTGCTGCCCCGCCAAACTTCAGAAAGCCCCAATCTGCCTTGCTTTCACAGATGTTTTATTTCAACATCAGCATCGTTTTTCTATCTCCCAGAAGTAAAAACCTAAAAGCACATGTTACTCTTTTCTTTCCTCCCAATCAATATCCAATCTGTCACATTATTTTAGCAAATCTTCCTTCAGAATATCTCTCAGATTCATCCCTTTCTCTTCACTCTGGCACTGGCATTACTCTTGCATAACCTCACATCTGGTTTGCTGCAACCATTTCCTGCCTTATTATTTTTCTACTTCTATTATCTCCACACTCTCCTCCATCCTGCATGTAAAAACCTAATTAATCTTCATGCACCTCCATCCTTTCTACCAGCGCTCTATACTCTGGTTCTTTCCTATCTATTCAGTCATGTTGCCTTCCTCTTCCCATCACTCATTTCCCCTACTATCTCATGATCTCCCAACTAGCTGGTGTGCATGCCATGCTCATGCTGGGTTCTGTTGCTTCCTACAATCTGTTCCTCTGTTTATCCAAATAATGCATAAAGCTTTTCTCAATGTCTTTACTGTCCCCTCTCCAATTCTTACATAGGACTTTTATTATGCTTTTCAGCAAATCATAGTTTAACTCAAAAAGATTCCCTTACCGTTATAGGTTTGAGAGAGAGAGAGAGATCGAGTGTGTGTGTGTGTGTGGGTGTGTGTGTGTGTGTGTGTGTGTTTCCCTTTGAGGGTAGGAATCACATCATACATATTTTATATCCCCTACAGCACCTAGCAGTGTTGAGCACATGATTGATAGAGTCATCTGACCCCACTCTCACTCCACCATGTCGTCTGTCCTTTTCCCCAGTAGGAATTGCTGAATGATCACCATCCTTCTCACATCATATTTTACAGAGAAAACAAAAGCTATTGAGTGAGAATACTCTCTCAGGTCTTCAGCACCTTGCAAAATCTCCCTCTACAGTTTATCAATACGTTCCTCCTTTCTGTCTATTCAAAGAAAAGTATATTCTTAACCAAGTTTAATCTGCCTACATACATTTGATCCTGTTCTTTCCTGGTTGCCTGAATTTTGCTTTGTCAATTATTTCCTTTTGTCTTTTATGTTTTCAGTTCCATTATCTCCTCTTGTATCTTCCCCTCAATCTCATACACACTCAGGCAGGTCTTCAAATCCCCAAAGTGTCCTTGCCACCCATTCCAGCCCATTGCTTTTCTACCTTCCCCCATAAGCTTTGTCTAAGTGCAGCAAACCACACACACCACTTCCATACCTCCCTGTCACTGCCTAATCTGCCTTCTATGCCTCTCTGCTACTCAAACTGCCTCTAACACAAAACCAGGGAGGACATTGCCCTAACCAGTGCCCTCTCCTTAGCTCCCACACAATTGGAATTCTCAATAGCTGTCAAGTCTTTTTGGTTCACTCCCTCTTTAAAAAGGTTCTTCCTTCACTTAGGATACCATACTCTTCTGCTTCTATTCTTCTTTTGTCTTCTTTTTGTCCCCTTTTCTCCCTTTTCTTCATCAATTCCTGTTCTCCTTTCTTTCCCAATGGCAGGATATTTCCCAAAAGAGAGACCAGGCACTTTGCTGTGGAGCTGATGGGTTCGAGTAAGAAAGATATTGATTCTCTTAGCCTTTAGGGAGGTGCAGAGGAACAGATCTCAGGGAGTTGGTGACCCACAGCCATAAACAGTGTTGTCAGCTTGGCACAGTGTACCCTGCAAAAGTTAACATTTCATGACATATTATTAGGTATTTGGAACGCACTGCCCTAAGATTCCATTCTCAACACTTTTCTCATCTCCAATCAAAGTAAAATTTCCTAACTATAATAAATAGTTTTTCATTTATTTTTCTGAAAAAGATTAATTAAAAACTCTTTGTTGCCTACAAAGACAGCCAAAATCTTTAGTGTGAAATTCCAAGCTATTCATAATAAAACCCAATTCCACCTTTTAAGTTGGATTTTCTATTATTTTCTTCCATGCAACTTACCATGTAGCAGACTGTCAACCGTAATGTGCAATTTTACATTTGAGAGCTTTTATTTATGGTCTTACTCATTTCTCTATTGAACTCTTAAGATGCACCTCTTTTGTGCAAACTTCCCTTAATCCCTTTGTTAGAATGGGTAACTTTCTTTTATATATTCCCATGGTATTTTTACAAGGCTTAGGCATATTTATACACCACACTGGTCTCTTTACTTGATGCCTTCATTCTTGTCTACTCCTATGACTGAAACTGAAACTGATCTCACTGAAAGATTTAAAATCATCTCCATTTGGCTAAATTCAAATTTTATATATTCACAATCTTTACTGCAATTAAATCCTTTAATCCTGTAAGCCACCATTTTAAATGTC
The DNA here is from genome assembly GCF_028885625.2 of Pongo pygmaeus. NCBI lineage: Eukaryota > Metazoa > Chordata > Mammalia > Primates > Hominidae > Pongo > Pongo pygmaeus. The sequence continues at coordinate 17,342,915 of NC_072383.2, read as the reverse complement.
TGATTTGTATTTTCAACTACTTGGCAACATTAAGTGAACAACAAGTTCCATGCGTATACAAATAAGTTTGTCATAATTACAAATTTTACCTTCATTTTAGAACAGACATATAGGCAAGAGGCTTTTGTGCAAGCTACTCAGGTATTTGCAAAAAAATCCATATATATATACCAAATATAATCGTGTCTTTTATCTCTATAAAGTGTTTCTCCTACCTTTCTCACAGTTTCTCTGCCTCCATTTCCCCTACCTGAGAACTAAATAAAATAATTTATGTAAAAGCACTTTTATGTAAGTAGAAGGCACTATACAGATGTCTGATATTACTATTGCATGCAGCCTAGCTGTTACAGTTTCAAAAAGATTTGTTTCATTGTAGCTAAGTCCACAGATGCTAAAGGAAATATAGCACTGAGGCAGTCATTGGATATTTCAAGCCAAATCAATAGTTATACCCTAAATCGATAGAAAATTGAAGCAAATGTGTTTTGTTTTAAATTATTCAGACAGTTGTTTCAATTCTAAACTTTGTATAGGTAAAAATTATGTCTGATAACCGTGGTTTTAATACAATCATAACTTCACTTCGAATATACAATCATAACTTCACTTCAAAAATAAAATACTTCGGAAAATTACATTCTAAACTTTCTAAAATGTATTTCTTTGCCAGTTAAAAAATGTTTGTTCTTTTCTTTTAATATCATTACCCTGAATAATGGTTTACATGTTTAAGTTTTTGCATATGTAAGTGTAATTCGATTAGAACCAAACACATTTAACAAATATTTAGTAAATGACAATGTGCAGTCACTTTGCTATATGCCATGTATTAAAACAAATTATCACAAGATTTCTATCCCTTTACAGCATTTGAAAGAAACAGAGGAATATAAATAAACTGTAATTGAAGGGATGATAAAACAAGGCCTATAGTCAAATTATAATCAAAGACCGTGTGATCAGTGCTGATTAGATGGGGCAATAGATGGGGCCAAGTATATTGCAAGGAAGATGTCATAGAGGAGATAGCCTTTGAATTTGTCCACATATTTTACTTTGGGTCTATAAAAATGTTCAAGGTCAGAAGGAGAGCAACTTTTGATTTTCCCATTATAACCATATTTTTCAACTTAGATGGAAACAGTTCCAGGGCAATTCACCCCGTCCTGGCTTTATATCTATGTGTGTGCATCTTTGAGAAGTGGGATCAGAGAGAAACCTGCAGGCATATTAATAAATAAATTTCACATGCTGTTAGATATTAAGTAAACATACAGATAAATATTCCTCTAGGGGTTATGATCTTATAACCTGGAGATTTCTAATTTGGTACCAGTGACACAGAGTTACTTCCCATGGGGATTTTCAGTATGTTAATTCTCATATTTTCAATTTAAAAATCCATTCTATCCAGGTTTACTTGATGTACTTCATAGATGTTCTAATGTATTACTTCTATATAAACAAAGTAAATTACAAGAAGTTTGCACTTTTCATGTCTGTTCTTATTTTCTGTCATTTGAAAAATACCACAATGTGCAGTATAAATACTCAGCAACGAACCATTGAAAACACTAACGATCATCTGTGTAACTAAAAGGGCTTAGGCTTTTGAAATGTACACATTGGGCAATAGGCAATCAATCAAAGCTCCAATATTAATTAATTACATATTTGAAATTTTCAATAAGGATACAGAAAAGTCTGCCAAATTGATTATTAAAAAGTTTCAATCGAGCGCTAGTATGCCAATTTAATATTGTGAAAGATATATATGGTTTTGTCGCTGTCCGCTAACATACAACTACTTATATTCTTGGAATCTCCAAAGTGATAAATGTCTTTTGCATGCTAATGAGTCGACTGGTGGCTGGCAGCCCCCTAAATAGCTTCTGGATCTGATCGAGCTGGTTACCAAGACCAAGGCAGGATTAGAAGGGTGGGACTTTCAGCCCCACACTCCAACATCATAGAGAAGAGGAGCTAAAGATTAAGTTGATCACCAATGGCCAATTGTTTAATCAATCATACCTAAGTAATAAAGCTTCCATAAAAATCCAAAAGGACAGGTTCAGGGAGATTCCCAATAGCTCACCAAGTGGAGGTTCCTGGAGGGTGGCACACCAAGAGAGGGCATGGAAACTCCACACCCCTTCCCCCATACCTCATCCCATGTGACTCTTCATCTCTATCCTTTATAACACCCTTTATAATAAACTGGTAAATGCATTTCCAGGAGTTTTCTGAGCTGCTCTAGCAAAATAATCAAACCCCAGGAGGAAATTGTGGGATCTCCAATTTACCACTGGTCAGTCAGAATCACACGTAAAACAATCTGGGGCTTGCGATTGGCATCAGAAGCGGAGGCAGTCCTGTGAGACTGAGACCTCAACCTGTGCATGATCTATCTTCATACGCTGTCTTAATGTGGGTAGTTTTGGAATCAAACTAGGTTGGAGGAGACCCAACTGGTGTCCACTACAGAGCTGATTGCTTGCTTGATGAGTGGGAAGAAACCCTTCCACATTTGGTCACAGAAATCTTCTGTGTTGATTGTTGTATAAGAGCAGAAGAAAGCCAGTTTTGTTCATTTTTTCTTTTGTTTTGTGTTTTTTTTCTCAGAGTTCTGAAGCTGGCTGGTTTAGAAAAGTGATTTCAGCATACAATGACTTTAAATATGAACTTAATTTTCTTGGGTATATTTACTATGAGTATGTTATAAACTATTCTTAGATTTAAAGAACAGCAAACTATACCTAAGGTAGTATAAATTCCATAGAAGATAATAAGTGCTTTTCAGAGATATTACTTCATCCAAATATTTTAAACTTAACTAAGTTTATGCTTTGGTAAGAATGTTTTCTTCTTTAAAAAACAAAGAAAGAGAACCAGACTATATGAATTATTAAAAATGATCTAATCTAGTTATTAACCACAGGCATAATTGTACCTGGCATAATTATGCCTGTACAGACATAATTAGGGTGAATACTAATAAAATATATTGTTATGGGGCCAGATGAAGAGAAGGGTAAAGAGCAGAGTCAACTGTTATCTCCTGCCATTCCACTGTTCTTCCGGCACATGCATAGACAAGAAAGATAAGCAAGAGAAAGTGTCCAATAACCAGGCAAAACAGGACAGAAGGGCCAGGAAAAGGGCAAATGTGAAACAAACCAACCAACAGAAACATGGCAGACAATGGCCAAATATCAATAGTTAAGAGATACTGAGGAATGACTTTCTGAGGCAAATTCCTGCAGAAAATATTATTTGTATTTAGAAAGAAAAAGTATTAAACTTATAATCCAAGAGCTGAGTTCTACTCCCAGTTTTGCCATTTAATTGGACAAATTACTTACTTCTTATATCTCTTTATTTCATCAAGAAGGAAGGGATAATAATACTTGCTCTTGTAAAATGTCATAATACAAATATGAGCACTTAACAGACTATTATGTACTATACAAATGTAAACTAGTATTTTTCTTAGAATTAATATTATATATTTGCTAATATAAATCCCCCAAATATGGTTAAGCATGACAGTTTTTGAAATTGGAAGTTTGATACTTCTAACTTACCATTAATATGTGGAAGATTATTTGTTCAGTGGTATAGGGAGCTCCAAAGTAAACCATGCTGTAAACCATGGAAACTCATTGAAAAATAATGAGCAAGGGCTTAAACAGATTCACATACTAGAAAGTTTGGAGGATGAATTGAAAATGAGCAACATTAAAAGAAAACAGATCAATCAAAATAATGAGGGAGAACAGAGGCCAGAAACAGGACCGTATCAGGTACAGAGAAAACGAATAGAAAATGCACTTAGAAATAATAGCTCTTAATGACCATTTGTATATACAAACCGAGCAAGGGAAAGGAAAGTATTTAGAATGGCTTTCATTCAGTTGTGAATTACTAAGAGTTTTATCATGAATAGAAGTTGAATTTATCACAACTGGAAGATGCATTTTTTTCTTCATCTGTTGAGAGAATTATAAGATTTGTCTATTTTAGTCTGTTATTGTAGTAAATTATATTGATTGGCTTAGCAGTGAACCAACCTCTCTTTGGTCTCTATGGGTCTTTGTATCTGGCTGATTCTCCTGATCTGTATACCTTACAAAAAAAAAAAAAAAACCTGTGATTTTAAGTATAGTACTTTCTTGAGTTCTTTGAGATGTTCCAGCAAGTGATCAAAACTGAAAGGCCTGGGGGAACCCCTGAATTTATAGCCAGCTGGTCAGAAGTGTGAGTTTGGGAACGTGGGAGGCTCAAAGTGTGGCTGGTGTCGGCAGTAAGAGCAGTCTTGTTGGGAACTCTGCCTTTTAAACCTGTGAGGTCTGTGCTGATTCTAAGCAATTAGTGCAAAACTGAATTGCAGTATGTTGTTGGGTTTTTACGAGAGATGATGTATTATTTTTTCTTCAGATTTTTCTAGATTTCATGTGCAAATATTTGGCTTAGGAGTTTTACACTTATATCCATGAGTCAAAGTGGTATGTATTTAGGTTTTTTTTGAAATACATACTCTTTTCAGTTTTCTCAAGGTTATACTAACCTCACAAAATAAAATGGGGAGTATTTTCTTTATTTCTAGTTTCAGAAAGTTTGAGAAGATAGAATTATTTCTTCCTTGAATATTTGGCAGAACCTATTAATGAAGCCATCTGGGACTGGAGTTTCTTTGTGGGAAGGCTTTTGATTAATGATTTAATTTCTTAATGTCTATGTATATACTATTTATGTATTCTCTTCTTTCTGGAGTCACTTTTGGATGATTAGATGTTTCTAGAAATTTATCTATGTTATCTAAATGTGTAAATTTATTACTAAAATGTTCTTCATATTATCCTATTAATATCTCTTTCATATCTTTAGAATCTGGAGATATGTCTCCATTTAGTTCTAGGTATAGTTTGCTTGGGACTTCTTTCTTTTGTCATAACTAGTCTAATCTGAGGAATAATCAATTTAAGCAGTCTTTTTAAAATCAATTTTTGGTTTTTATGATTCTCTTTATTATATATTTTTCTGATATATAATAATAATTTCTGACTCTATTTTTGATTTTGCCTGTTCTGTTTCTAATGCATCAGGATTGGTAGTTCATTAATTTCCAACACTTTCTGTCTCTGTCTAAAATGTTATACATAAATATATTTAAAACTTTATATATATGTATATAAACTTTGTTTCTGTGTGGCTTTAGCTGCCTTCCATATGTTTTGTTATGTGCTAACATTTTCATTATCATTATCATTCAGCTTTTTCTACTTTCTTCTTTTACACTAATATTACTTAGTCTTGATATTCAAATAAATAGACATTTGTCTAGCTATCTTTATTTAATTCTAGCTTAATTGTCATTATTTTTACTCTTAACTATTAGATAATATTCAATTTATGACCCAGAAAAAGAACAATTTTGACAACTGTTTCATGTGTGCTTAAAACAATTGTGTATTATCCAGTTGCCGGAGAGAGCATTTACATATATATATATATATATATGTCTGTCTGTGTGTGTGTGTGTATATATATATACACACACACACATATGTATATATATACACACACAGACATATATATATGTCTCTGTGTGTGTGTGTGTATATATATATACACACATATATATACACACACACACACAGAGACATATATATACACACATACATACTTATAGATGTATGTGTACCTGTGTATGTTTGGGGGTTGTATACATATATACACACATACACATATTTATGTGTATATTACATATATGTATTTTATTTATATAGATAGATGGATACAGTGATAGAGATGTGTAGTCAATATGGTTTTTTTATTCAAATCTATATCTTTAATGATTTTGTGACTTTCTTACTATTTATTGGGAAAAGTACTTTAAATTATCCCATTATGTTTATCCTTATATTTCCATTATGTTTAGTTCACATATTTTCACAATTACTATTGATAATATTTTCTTGGTCATCAAAAATTTTTACATTAAAGTCTTTATTTCCGTTAGAACACAACCATTTTAATTGTATTTAATTAGTATTTGCATGGCATATGTCCTTTATTCTTTTTCTTTCTTTCTGTGTTTTAGATGTGACTCTTGTTAATATCATGCAATCTTTTTTTTATTTTATTATTATTATACTTTAAGTTTTAGGGCACATGTGCACAATGTGCAGGTTAGTTACATATGTATACATGTGCCATGCTGGTGTGCTGCACCCATTAACTCGTCATTTAGCATTAGGTATATCTCCAAATGCTATCCCTCCCCCCTCCCCCCACCCCACAACAGTCCCCAGAGTGTGATGTTCCCCTTCCTGTGTCCATGTGTTCTCATTGTTCAATTCCCACCTATGAGTGAGAACATGCGGTGTTTGGTTTTTTGTCCTTGCGATAGTTTACCAAGAATGATGATTTCCAATTTCATCCATGTCCCTACAAAGGACATGAACTCATCAATTTTTATGGCTGCATAGTATTCCATGGTGTATATGAGCCGCATTTTCTTAATCCAGTCTATAAGTGTTGGACATTTGGGTTGGTTCCAAGTCTTTGCTATTGTGAATAGTGCCGCAATAAACATACGTGTGCATGTGTCTTTATAGCAGCATGATTTATAGTCCTTTGGGTGAATACCCAGTAATGGGATGGCTGGGTCAAATGGTATTTCTAGTTCTAGATCTCTGAGGAATCGCCACACTGACTTCCACAAGGGTTGAACTAGTTTACAGTCCCACCAACAGTGTAAAAGTGTTCCCATTTCTCCACATCCTCTCCAGCACCTGTTGTTTCCTGACTTTTTAATGATTGCCATTCTAACTGATGTGAGATGGTATCTCATTGTGTTTTTGATTTGCATTTCTCTGATGGCCAGTGATGGTGAGCATTTTTTCATGTGTCTTTTGGCTGCATAAATGTCTTCTTTTGAGAAGTGTCTGTTCATGTCCTTTGCCCACTTTTTGATGGGGTTGTTTGTTTTTTTCTTGTAAATTTGTTTGAGTTCACTGTAGATTCTGGATATTAACCCTTTGTCAGATGAGTAGATTGCAAAGATTTTCTCCCATTCTGTAGGTTGCCTGTTCACTCTGATGGTAGTTTCTTTTGCTGTGCAGAAGCTCTTGAAATTAATTAGATCCCATTTGTCAATTTTGGCTTTTGTTGCCATTGCTTTTGGTGTTTTAGACATGAAGTCCTTGCCCATGCCTATATCCTGAATGGTAATGCCTAGGTTTTCTTCTAGGGTTTTTATGGTTTTAGGTCTAACGTTTAAGTCTTTAATCCATCTTGAACTAATTTTTGTATAAGGTGTAAGGAAGGGATCCAGTTTCAGCTTTCTACATATGGCTAGCCAGTTTTCCCAGCACCATTTATTCAATAGGGAATCCTTTCCCCATTGCTTGTTTTTCTCAGGTTTGTCAAAGATCAGATAGTTGTAGATATGCGGTGTTATTTCTGAGGGCTCTGTTCTGTTCCATTGATCTATATCTCTGTTTTGGTACCAGTACCATGCTGTTTTGGTTACTGTAGCCTTGTAGTATAGTTTGAAGTCAGGTAGCATGATGCCTCCAGCTTTGTTCTTTTGGCTTAGGATTGACTTGGTGATACAGGCTCTTTTTCGGTTCCATATGAACTTTAAAGTAGTTTTTTCCAATTCTGTGAAGAAAGTCATTGGTAGCTTGATGGGGATGGCATTGAATCTATAAATTACCTTGGGCAGTATGGCCATTTTCACAATATTGATTCTTCCTGTCCATGAGCATGGAAACTTCTTCCATTTGTTTGTATCCTCTTTTATTTCATTAAGCAGTGGTTTGTAGTTCTCCTTGAAGAGGTCCTTCCCATCCCTTGTAAGTTGGATTCCTAGGTATTTTATTCTCTTTGAAGCAATTGTGAATGGGAGTTCACTCATGATTTGGCTCTCTGTTTGTCTGTTATTAGTGTATAAGAATGCTTGTGATTTTTGCACATTGATTTTGTATCCTGAGACTTTGCTGAAGTTGCTTATCAGCTTAAGGAGATTTTGGGCTGAGACAATGGGGTTTTCTAGATATAATCATGTCATCTGCAAACAGGGACAATTTGACTTCCTCTTTTCCTAATTGAATACCCTTTATTTCCTCCTCCTGCCTAATTACCCTGGCCAGAACTTCCAACACTATGTTGAATAGGAGTGGTGAGAGAGGGCATCCCTGTCTTGTGCCAGTTTTCAAAGGGAATGCTTCCAGTTTTTGCCCATTCAGTATGATATTGGCTGTGGGTTTGTCATAGATAGCTCTTATTATTTTGAGATACGTCCCATCAATACCTAATTTATTGAGAGTTTTTAGCATGAAGGGTTGTTGAATTTTGTCAAAGGCCTTTTCTGCATCTATTGAGATAATCATGTGGTTTTTGTCTTTGGTTCTGTTTATATGCTGGATTACACTTATTGATTTGCATATATTGAACCAGCCTTGCATCCCAGGGATGAAGCCCACTTGATCATGGTGGATAAGCTTTTTGATGTGCTGCTGGATTCGGTTTGCCAGTATTTTATTGAGGATTTTTGCATCAATGTTCATCAAGGATATTGGTCTAAAATTCTCTTTTTTTGTTGTGTCTCTGCCAGGCTTTGGTATCAGGATGATGCTGGCCTCATAAAGAGAGTTAGGGAGGATTCCCTCTTTTTCTATTGATTGGAATAGTTTCAGAAGGAATAGTACCAGTTCCTCCTTGTACCTCTGGTAGAATTTGGCTGGGAATCCGTCTGGTCCTGGACTCTTTTTGGTTGGTGAGCTATTGATTATTGCCACAATTTCAGAGCCTGTTATTGGTCTATTCAGAGATTCAACTTCTTCCTGGTTCAGTCTTGGGAGGGTGTATGTGTCAAGGAATTTATCCATTTCTTCTAGATTTTCTAGTTTATTTGCATAGAGGTGTTTGTGGTATTCTCTGATGGTAGTTTGTATTTCTGTGGGATTGGTGGTGATATCCCCTTTGCCATTTTTTATTGTGTCTATTTGATTCTTCTCTCTTTTCTTCTTTATTAGTCTTGCTAGCTGTCTATCAATTTTGTTGATCCTTTCAAAAAACCAGCTCCTGGATTCATTAATTTTTTGAAGGGTTTTTTGTGTCTCTATTTCCTTCAGTTCTGCTCTGATTTTAGTTATTTCTTGCCTTCTGCTAGCTTTTGAATGTGTTTGCTCTTGCTTTTCTTGTTCTTTTAATTGTGATGTTAGGGTGTCAATTTTGGATCTTTCCTGCTTTCTCTTGTGGGCATTTAGTGCTATAAATTTCCCTCTACACACTGCTTTGAATGTGTCCCAGAGATTCTGGTATGTTGTGTCTTTGTTCTCGTTGTTTTCAAATAACATCTTTATTTCTGTCTTCATTTCGTTATGTACCCAGTAGTCATTCAGGAGCAGGTTGTTCAGTTTCCATGCAGTTGAGCGGTTTTGAGTGAGTTTCTTAATCCTGAATTCCAGTTTGATTGCAGTGTGGTGTGAGAGACAGTTTGTTATAATTTCTGTTCTTTTACATTTGCTGAGGAAAGCTTTACTTCCAAGTATGTGGTCAATTTTGAAATAGGTGTGGTGTGGTGCTGAAAAAAATGTATATTCTGTGGATCTGGGGTGGAGAGTTCTGTAGATGTCTATTAGGTCTGCTTGGTGCAGAGCTGAGTTCAATTCCTGGGTATCCTTGTTAACTTTCCGTCTCGTTGATCTGTCTAATGTTGACAGTGGGGTGTTAAAGTCTCCCATTATTATTGTGTGGGAGTCTAAGTCACTAATGGCTTGCTTTATGAATCTGGGTGCTCCTGTATTGGGTGCATATATATTTAGGATAGTTAGCTCTTCTTGTTGAATTGATCCCTTTATCATTATGTAATGGCCTTCTTTGTCTCTTTGACCTTTGTTGGTTTAAAGTCTGTTTTATCAGAGACTAGGATTGCAACCTCTGCCTTTTTTTGCTTTCCATTTGCTTGGTAGATCTTCCTCCATCCTTTTATTTTGAGCCTATGTGTGTCTCTGCACGTGAGATGGGTTTCCTGAATACAGCACACTGATGGGTCTTGAGTCTTTATCCAATTTGCCAGTCTGTGTCTTTTAATTGGAGCATTTAGTCCATTTACATTTAAAGTTAATATTGTTATGTGTGAATTTGATCCTGTCATTATGATGTTAGCTGGTTACTTTGCTCGTTGGTTGATGCAGTTTCTTCCTAGCCTCAACGGTCTTTACCATTTGGCATGAATATCATGCAATCTTTTAAAATCAAGTTATGTAATCTTTATTTTTAAAGTAGACACTGGTTTCTTTAAATGTAATGTAAGTACTTGTTCTGTTGTATCGATTTATATGCTCCACTTAATCTGTTTCCTTCTATTGCCTTCCTTTTCTTCTTTCAGATTAATTGATGTTATCATTTCATATTTTTTTTTTGGTAGCATGTTTACAATACTATTCTCCTGTCTTCTGGCTTCCATTATCTATTGAGAAGTTATTCTCCAATCTTTTGAAGGTATCATTTCTCTTCCTCTAGGTGTTTTTAATTTCAATTTTTTTAACTTTAGGATTTTCTATTCCACTACACTGTGTCTAGCATGCTGCAGGGCAGATTTGTTGACTTCATGAATCTGGATGGATACATTAGCATCTTTCATTAATTCCAGACATTCTAAGCTTTTATCTCTACCAATGTTGCTTTTACCCCATTATCTCTCTTAGCTCCTTCTAGAGCTTTGTTAGAGGCATATTAAAGTTTCTCATCCTACCTACCAAGTCTCCTATTTTTTTCAAGATGAATTCCATTTTGTTTGTTTCTCTGTATTGCCTCTATACTGTGTATACTATTTCCCAGGTCACTAATTATCTCTTTAGCTGTGCTTCATCTGGTACAAATATGTGTATTAAATGTAAAATTTTAATTATTTAATATTTTTATCTCAGGAAATTATATTTTAATATTTTTCAACTCTGTTATGTAATTTTTGTTTGTTTTCGTGTACCCTGGTGATATTTTAAAGCTTATCTTTTTATTCTTTAAACTTTTTTTTTTTTTTTTTTGAGACAGAGTCTTGTTCTGTCACCCAGGCTGGAGTGCAGTGGTGCAATCTCAGCTCACTGCAACTTCTGCCTACCAGGTTCAAGCCATTCTCCTGCCTCAGCCTCCCAGGTAGCTGGGACTACAGGTGCGCACCACCAAACCCGGCTAATTTTTGTATTTTTTTCGTAGAGATGGAGTTTCATTACGCTGACCGAGCTCATCTCGAACTCCTGACGTCAGGTGATCCACCCACCTCGGCCTCCCAAAGTGCTGGGATTACAGGCGTGAGCCACCGTGCCTTGCCATTTAAACCTTGTAAATATAATTTTTGAAATGTTTATTTATATTGATACTTCCAATATCTGGAATATCTTTTCAAGTTTGTTTCTGTTGTTTCTCACTCAGATGCCTTATATTCTTAATTTTTTTTCTTTTTTGAGACAGTCTCGTTCTGTCACCTGCGCTGAAGCAACCTCCGCCCCCGGTTCAAGCGATTCTCCTGCCTCAGCCTCCGTAGTAGTTGAGATTACAGATGCCCGCCACTACGCCCGGCTAATTTTTGTATTTTCCGTAGAAATGGGGTTTCACCATGTTGGCCAGGCTGGTCTCGAACTCCTGACCTCAGATGATCTGCCCGCCTTGGCCTCCTGAAGTGCTGGGATTACAGGAGTGAGCCACCGCGCCCGACCATATTCTTGATATTTAATTAGTTTTTACTTTGCCTTGTTACTGCCCTCATGAAGTTTTTCGAAGTTTCAAAAGTAGAATACAGACTGAGCTTAACTCTCAAGGATTTGCATTTGCTTCTGCTGGGCACTAGGGGGCACCACCAATCTGGGAGCCCCACCAAGAAAGGAAAGGCGTGAACTCTCGCCGTTGGGAACAAGGCTGCAAACCCTTGTGAGGGCCAGCCCGTAATCACAACTACTTCAGGACGTTAGTTTTTTGTTTTTTTGTTTTTTTTTTTTCTCACAGGCTGTTTAGTGCCAAGGTACCCTTATGCTTTCTTGCAGTCATCTTCAAAAGGGGTTATATTGCTTTGTTTCATTTATATTTGGTTTTGTTTTGGTTTGCAAAGACCTCCTCTGAAACCCCTCCTTAACATGAGAAATTCTTATATTAGACTGTCTACTTTGTAAAGGTACTGCACCTTGTTTCTGCTCACCACCACACCTGAGAAGTAGCCAAAACCAAAGCCCAGGCTAGCCCGGATCAGCCTATAATCCAGGTATTTATATTCTGGATAAGGAATATATACACCTGGATTATAGGAATACACACACACACACACACACACACACACACACACATATATATATTCATCCATTTAAAATCCCATGTATTTAACTGTTATAACTATGTAAATTTATTTTCTCTGCACTATAAGGCACTTTCTTAGCTTGAAAGAGCTTGCTTCTTTTTTCGAGAAAATCTATTTTATTATCTCAGCAGCTGCCATCTTCACATAGATTACTACTAAAACATTTTGGTTTACAAGGTAACTTTCCAAAGTTTCAGATGCACAGATATGTTCACTAGTATTTGGTGATCAAAGCCAAATACAACAGCTACAAGGCATTTACACACACTAGTAGAATAAAGAATTTTAACTCTATAGCAAATATGCATTTTTAAAAACAACAAAAAACATATTCTAAAATTTAGTACCTTAGCATTTTAAAGAATGGAGTCAAAATTTACATGTAAATTATGATTCATTAAAAAGTAATCAATTTTTGAGTGAGTATGATACTAGCTGGAGGAAGATGACTAAGCCAGAAGTATTACTAGATGATATTAACACTAGTAAATATAAAGAAAAAACCCTTTGATCAGCCTAATCTCCTAATTTCCTTGATAAGTTTGAAATTATCACTTTTCTAGACCTGTGGAGTCTACTTGCACTCTATGAGACATGTTTAATGATTCCACATTATAATGTTTGAACACATTTAATTGTTCCTCCTCTACTTTACTAACTTGATATGAGGATTTAGTGAAATTATACACTATCTCTATTTTCACTACTTAAAAATTGAGTAGGATATAGTAATACAAGGAGATGTTCTAGAGGGATTCATTATTTAATGTTTTTAAAGTCCTACACAAATGCCAAACTCATTACACTGTGCATGCTGGCAAGTGGCTAGGGTTTAGGAGATAATGCAAGAGCACACATAAATCAAAATTTCAACATGAACGACCTTCTTTTTGGACCAGGGAATGATTAATCACATCACTGGCATTGTGTATGCAGGTTCTTGTTCAATAAGTAAGAGTTGACACCCTTAGGTTGTACCTTCAGCCCCCTCCCTCTGCTTTCACACAGCGGTGGCAGGGGGTTGGGGGAAAGCTAACAATTCTGTGTAGTAGCTGAGTGCCTTTCAAATTACAACCTGGAAAGCACCCAGACTGTCTAACTTTCAACCTCCGGGAAAAAAAGGTGGAATTGCTGTGTCATAGTAAATTGGTCCCAGACTTCAGCTGGGTTACTTCCGAAGATGATACTTAGAGTATTTTCCGTAGACATCAGTTCCATGTCTTGGTAAATGTTATACACAGAAAATTTCCTTGGACATTTCTTACTGTCTTCTGATTTCTGCTAATACAACTACGACTCTCTTTCACAGTGTTATTTGATAGATCTTAACTTCAAAAATAAAGGAAAGCATCTATATTTGAAAATGTTAACTTCCTTTTTAGTAACTGGATTTTAGAATAAGGTATTTAATCATCCACATAAGGACTTCATTTGGGCCTTAATGATTTATACCAATTCTGCCTTTTCCTAAATTATGGCTGCTTTATAAGGACAGTGGCTATATATGTATAATTGATTTTGTACGTATCAGTAACACAAGTCACACCTGAGAAGGCTTCATCTGTCCAAGAAAATGGGACACAAAACAAATTTTATATTTAATAAAACCAATTGTGAACATTGATAAGCCACTTCTTCCTCATGTTCATAGAAGATTGGCCTAATTAACCTCTAATCATATGTCCAACACAAGATTAACTTTAAAAAGATGATGGAAATGTTTTTCTGCTTCCCTGCTTACTCAGAGCATAAATGCAGCAATAAGAGGCTCTCAATGTTCACCTTCAGCAATCAATTTAAAAGAGGGCCTGACCTGATAGAAGTGAGTGTGGTGGTTCACAGTATAATGGATATTGTGGTGTGCCACCCACAAAAAGTCCTGTATCCAAGAAAATTATCCACCCAGATTTTGGAAGTGTTGACTTCTGATTGCCCACAGATATATCCCTGTGTGAGTCAGGATTCTTCAGAGAAACAGAACTGATAGTATGGAAGGATGGATGGAAAGATAGATGCCAGATAGATAGATAATAGTAATTGGCTCAAATGATTAATTATGGAGGCTGAGAAGTCCCATGATCTGCCATCTGCAAGCTGAAGAGCGAGGAAAACCTATAGTGTAATTCAGTCCTAGTCCAAAAGCTTGAGAACTAAGAGTGGGGTGCCTATGGTGTAAATCCTGGGCCTAGTCTAAATGTCAGAAAGCCAGGAGCCCTGATGTCCAAGTGCCAAAGATGAATGTCCTCGCTCAAACAGGAAAAGCAAATTTCCCTTTCCTCTGCCTTTTTGTTCTTTATTTTTATTATTATTTTTTAAGAGACAGGGTCTTGCTGTCAGCCAGACTGGAGGGCAGTGGCATGATCATAGCTCATAGCAGCCTTCTGAGCTCAAGCAATACTCCTGCCTCAGCCTCCTAAGTAGTGGGACTACAGGTGCACACCATTGTCCCAGGCTAATTTTTTGTTTTTTTGCTCAGAGACAGAGTCTCGCTATGTTGCCCAGGTTGGTCTTGAATTCCTGGTCTTAAGAGATCTTCTCACTTTGGCCTCCGAAGGTGCTGCGATTACAGACGTGAGCCACCACACCTGGCCCTGCCTTTTTGATCTACTTGGACCCCCATTGTTGGATAATGCCACTTACATTGGTGAGGGTAGATCTTCTTTATTCAGTCTATCAATTTGAATGCTAATCTTTTCCAGAAACACCCTCATAGACACAGTCAGAAATAATGTATTCAAAGCTACCTGGGAATCTCTTAGCCCAGACAAGTTGACACATTCTGTTAACCAGCACTTCCCACTTTCAGACTTGCTCTCTAACTAGAGGGAGCTGCCTTGCCAAAGTTTATATGCTAAAGATTAATACCCTGGGAGCAGCCCTCATCCAGTGACTAGATGGACATTTCTTGTGTTAACTCTTAATTACCCAGTATTGTGTGTACTTAATACAATTTGATATTCAGTAATGGGATAATACAAATACTTTTTAAATGGTTTATTAAGAACTTATTGTCAGGCTCTGTGCAAAATAACTTGCAAATATCATCAGTTTTAAGTTTCATCAATCTGAGTGAGCCTGGCATTTTTTTTGCCTATTTTTCATCAGGTGAGAAAAGTTAGCCTTATAGTTAATTAATTTGCCCAAGTTTACATCATTCTATTATTGAGTACAAGAATATCTTCCTTCATAATATCCAAATAGGTATTTTTCAAGTTAAATAAATGCTAGTCATGATAGTCACACCTAAATTGATCATTTCCTGGTGTCCCTGGATTCAGGAATAAAGCTGACTCAGGCACAGGCAGAAAACCTTAGAACCCTCCTTGATTTTTCTCTTTCTCTTACATTTAATCCCAACCTGTCTGGAAATTCTGAAGTAAATAAATCCAGAATCAAATGATTCTCACTATCTGCACTATTACCATCCTGCTCCCAGCCACCATTCTATTTTGCAACATTGTTGCAATAGCCTCCTTTATCAGTCAAGATCTTCCAGAGAAACAGAATAGGCTATATGTATATGGGTGTGTGCATATATACACATTATAAACATGTATATACACATGTGTGTGCATACATCATCATATATTTATAAACATATATATACATACATATTAGGTGAGGCCCACCCACATTACTGAGGATAATCTCCATTAATTAAAGTAAACTGATTATAGGTATTAACCACATCTACAATATGTCTTCTCAGCAACATCTAGATTAGTGATTGAATAAATAACTTGGCACTATAGCTTAGACAAGTTTACACATAAAACCAACCATTGCATCTCCTACCTGGTCTCCTTGCTTCGCCTTATGTCCTATTACCCACAATCTATTTTTCAACATATGACCACAGTGATTCTTTAAGATATAAGCCATATCGTGTTATTCTTCTGCTTCAAACTTTCCAATAGCCCTTCATACCATTCTCAGTAAAACTCAAGTTCCTTACAAAGGCACCCAAGGCCTTGAATGATCTGGTTCTCTACACCCTGTTTTCATCTCCTGCCATTCTTACCCTGGTCATACTGTCCTCTCTCCTGTTTTCTCAACACACCAGGTACATTCTCAATGCCTTTGAGGTATTTATTCTGTTTACAGTATCCTTCCCCTAAGATGTCAACATGCCTAATTTCTTTCTTCTTCAAGTTTTTATACTCTCAGTGTAGTGTATTCTTACTAAGTATTTAAAATTCTACCTGACACATTCCTTCTCGGATATTGCCTATCCCTGTATTCTGTTCTACCTTTTGTCCTCATAGCATTTATCACTTTGTAATATAGCTGTTATATATTGACTTTGCCAGAAAATGCATCCCCCATAAAGAAAGTAATCTTTGTTTATTGGTCTCTACACTAGCCCAAATGCCTAGACTTGTATCTGGCAAATAATAGCTACTAAATAAACATTTGTTTAATGAATAAATTTAGGCTAGTAATATATTAATAACTTGCCAATTTATTATAATACATCTAAAAACAGCGATTTTGTATTCTCTTCCTGTCTGACCCTCACACTGCTGTATAGTTTTTTATTTTTAGAGGGGGAGGAGCCAAGATGGCCGAATAGGAACAGCTCCGGTCTACAGCTCCCAGCGCGAGCCACGCAGAAGACGGGTGATTTCTGCATTTCCATCTGAGGTACCGTGTTCATCTCACTAGGGAGTGCCAGACAGAGGGCACAGGTCAGTGGGTGACCGCACCGTGCACCAGCTGAAGCAGGGGCGAGGCATTGCCTCACTCGGGAAGCGCAAGGGGTCAGGGAGTTCCCCTTCCAGGGGTGACAGACGGCACCAGGAAAATCGGGCCACTCCCACCCGAATACTGTGCTTTTCCGACGGGCTTAGGAAACGGTGCCCCAGGAGAGTATAGCCCGCACCTGGCTCAGAGGGTCCTACGCCCACGGAGTCTCACTGATGCTAGCACAGCAGTCTGAGATCAAACAGCAAGTCGGCAGCGAGGCTGGGGGAGGGGCGCCCGCCATTGCCCAGGCTCCCTTAGGTAAACAAAGCAGCCTGGAAGCTTGAACTGGGTGGAGCCCACCACAGCTCAAGGAGGCCTGCCTGCCTCTGTAGGCTCCACCTCTGGGGGCAGGGCACAGACAAACAAAAAGACAGCAGTAACCTCTGCAGACTTAAATGTCCCTGTCTGACAGCTGTGAGGAGAGCAGTGGTTCTCCCAGCACGCAGCTGGAGATCTGGGAACGGGCTGACTACCTCCTCAAGTGGGTCCCTGACCCCTGACCCCCGAGCAGCCTAACTGGGAGGCACCCCCCAGCAGGGGCAGACTGACACCTCACACGGCCGGCCAGGTACTCCAACAGACCTGCAGCTGAGGGTTCTGTCTGTTAGAAGGAAAACTAACAGAAAGGACATCCACACCAAAAACCCATCTGTACATCACCATCATCAAAGACCAAAAGTAGATAAAACCACAAAGATGGGGAAAAAACAGAGCAGAAAAACTGGAAACTCTAAAAAGCAGAGTACCTCTCCTCCTCCAAAGGAACGCAGTTCCTCACCAGCAACGGAACAAAGCTGGACGGAGAATGACTTTGACGAGCTGAGAGAAGAAGGCTTCAGATGATCAAATTACTCCGAGCTATGGGAGGATATTCAAACCAAAGGCAAAGAAGTTGAAAACTTTGAAAAAAATTTAGAAGAAGGTATAACCAGAATAACCAATACAGAGAAGTGCTTAAAGGAGCTGATGGAGCTGAAAACCAAGGCTCGAGAACTACGTGAAGAATGCAGAAGCCTCAGGAACCGATGCGATCAAATGGAAGAAAGGGTATCAGCCCTGGAAGATGAAATGAATGAAATGAAGCGAGAAGGGAAGTTTAGAGAAAAAAGAATAAAAAGAAACGAGCAAAGCCTCCAAGAAATGTGGGACTATGTGAAAAGACCAAATCTACGTCTGATTGGTGTACCTGAAAGTGATGGGGAGAATGGAAACAAGTTGGAAAACACTCTGCAGGATATTATCCAGGAGAACTTCCCCAATCTAGCAAGGCAGGCCAACATTCAGATTCAGGAAATACAGAGAACGCCACAAAGATACTCCTCGAGAAGAGCAACTCCAAGACACATAATTGTCAGATTCACCAAAGTTGAAATGAAGGAAAAAATGTTAAGGGCAGCCAGAGAGAAAGGACGGGTTACCATCAAAGGGAAGCCCATCAGTCTAACAGCGGATCTCTCGGCAGAAACCCTACAAGCCAGAAGAGAGTGGGGGCCAATATTCAACATTCTTAAAGAAAAGAATTTTCAACCCAGAATTTCATATCCTGCCAAACTAAGCTTCATAAGTGAAGGAGAGATAAAATACTTTACAGACAAGCAAATGCTGAGAGATTTTGTCACCACCAGGCCTGCCCTAAAAGAGCTCTTGAAGGAAGCGCTAAACATGGAAAGGCACAACCGGTACCAGCCACTGCAAAATCATACCGAAATGTAAAGACCATTGAGACTAGGAAGAGACTGCATCAACTAACGAGCAAAATATCCAGCTAACATCATAATGACAGGATCAAATTCACACATAACAATATTAACTTTAAATGTAAATGGACTAAATGCTCCAATTAAAAGACACAGACTGGCAAATTGGATAAAGACTCAAGACCCATCAGTGTGCTGTATTCAGGAAACCCATCTCACGTGCAGAGACACACATAGGCTCAAAATAAAGGGATGGAGGAAGATCTACCAAGCAAATGGAAAACAAAAAAAGGCAGGGGTTGCAATCCTAGTCTCTGATAAAACAGACTTTAAACCAACAAAGATCAAAAGAGACAAAGAAGGCCATTACATAATGGTAAAGGGATTAATTCAACAAGAAGAGCTAACTATCCTAAATATATATGCACCCAATACAGGAGCACCCAGATTCATAAAGCAAGTCCTGAGTGACCTACAAAGAGACTTAGACTCCCACACATTAATAATGGGAGACTTTAACACCCCACTGTCAACATTAGACAGATCAACGAGACAGAAAGTCAACAAGGATACCCAGGAATTGAACTCAGCTCTGCACCAAGCAGACCTAATAGACATCTACAGAACTCTCCACCCCAAATCAACAGAATATACATTTTTTTCAGCACCACACCACACCTATTCCAAAATTGACCATATACTTGGAAGTAAAGCTCTCCTCAATAAATGTAAAAGAACAGAAATTGTAACAAACTGTCTCTCAGATCACAGTGCAATCAAGCTAGAACTCAGGATTAAGAATCTCACTCAAAACCACTCAACTACGTGGAAACTGAACAACCTGCTCCTGAATGACTACCGGGTACATGACGAAATGAAGGCAGAAATAAAGATGTTCTTTGAAACCAACGAGAACAAAGACACAACATACCAGAATCTCTGGGATGCATTCAAAGCAGTGTGTAGAGGGAAATTTATAGCACTAAATGCCCACAAGAGAAAGCAGGAAAGATCCAAAATTGACACCCTAACATCACAATTAAAAGAACTAGAAAAGCAAGAGCAAACACATTCAAAAGCTAGCAGAAGGCAAGAAATAACTAAAATCAGAGCAGAACTGAAGGAAATAGAGACACAAAAAACCCTTCAAAAAATCAATGAATCCAGGAGCTGGTTTTTTGAAAGGATCAACAAAATTGATAGACTGCTAGCAAGATTAATAAAGAAAAAAAGAGAGAAGAATCAAATAGATGCAATAAAAAATGATAAAGGGGATATCACCACCGATCCCACAGAAATACAAACTACCATCAGAGAATATTACAAACACCTCTATGCAAATAAACTAGAAAATCTAGAAGAAATGGATAAATTCCTCAACACATACACCCTCCCAAGACTAAACCAAGAAGAAGTTGAATCTCTGAATAGACCAATAACAGGAGCTGAAATTGTGGCAATAATCAATAGCTTACCAACCAAAAAAAGTCCAGGACCAGATGGGTTCACAGCCGAATTCTACCAGAGGTACAAGGAGGAGCTGGTACCATTCCTTCTGAAACTATTCCAATCAATAGAAAAAGAGGGAATCCTCCCTAACTCATTTTATGAGGCCAGCATCATCCTGATACCAAAGCCTGGCAGAGACACAACAAAAAAAGAGAATTTTAGACCAATATCCTTGATGAACATTGATGCAAAAATCCTCAATAAAATACTGGCAAACAGAATCCAGCAGCACATCAAAAAGCTTATCCACCATGATCAAGTGGGCTTCATCCCTGGGATGCAAGGCTGGTTCAATATACGCAAATCAATAAATGTAATCCAGCATATAAACAGAACCAAAGACAAAAACCACATGATTATCTCAATAGATGCAGAAAAGGCCTTTGACAAAATTCAACAACCCTTCATGCTAAAAACTCTCAATAAATTAGGAATTGATGGGACGTATCTCAAAATAATAAGAGCTATGTATGACAAACCCACAGCCAATATCATACTGAATGGGCAAAAACTGGAAGCATTCCCTTTGAAAACTGGCACAAGACAGGGATGCCCTCTCTCGCCACTTCTATTCAACATAGTGTTGGAAGTTCTGGCCAGGGCAATTAGGCAGGAGAAGGAAATCAAGGTTATTCAATTAGGAAAAGAGGAAGTCAAATTGTCCCTGTTTGCAGATGACATGATAGTATATCTAGAAAACCCCATTGTCTCAGCCCAAAATCTCCTTAAGCTGATAAGCAACTTCAGCAAAGTCTCAGGATACAAAATCAATGTGCAAAAATCACAAGCATTCTTATACATCAATAACAGACAAACAGAGAGCCAAATCATGAGTGAACTCCCATTCACAATTGCTTCAAAGAGAATAAAATACCTAGGAATCCAACTTACAAGGGATGTGAAAGACCTCTTCAAGGAGAACTACAAACCACTGCTCAAGGAAATAGAAGAGGATACAAACAAATGGAAGAACATTCCATGCTCATGGGTAGGAAGAATCAATATCATGAAAATGGCCATCCTTCCCAAGGTAATTTACAGATTCAATGCCATCCCCATCAAGCTACCAATGACTTTCTTCACAGAATTGGAAAAAACTACTTTAAAGTTCATATGGAACCAAAAAAGAGCCCGCATCGCCAAGTCAATCCTAAGCCAAAAGAACAAAGCTGGAGGCATCACGCTACCTGACTTCAAACTATACTACAAGGCTACAGTAACCAAAACAGCATGGTACTGGTACCAAAACAGAGATATAGATCAATGGAACAGAACAGAGCCGTCAGAAATAATGCCACATATCTACAACCATCTGATCTTTGACAAACCTGAGAAAAACAAGAAATGGGGAAAGGATTCCCTATTTAATAAATGGTGCTGGGAAAACTGGCTAGCCGTATGTAGAAAGCTGAAACTGGATCCCTTCCTTACACCTTATACAAAAATCAATTCAAGATGGATTAAAGACTTAAATGTTAGACCTAAAACCATAAAAACCCTAGAAGAAAACCTAGGCAATCCCATTCAGGACATAGGCATGGGCAAGGACTTCATGTCTAAAACACCAAAAGCAATGGCAACAAAAGCCAAAATTGACAAATGGGATCTAATTAAACTAAAGAGCTTCTGCACAGCAAAGGAAACTACCATCAGAGTGAACAGGCAACCTACAAAATTGGAGAAAATTTTCGCAACCTACTCATCTGACAAAGGGCTAATATCCAGAATCTACAATGAACTCCAACAAATTTACAAGAAAAAAACAAACAACCCCATCAAAAAGTGGGCGAAGGACATGAACAGACACTTCTCAAAAGAAGACATTTATGCAGCCAAAAAACACATGAAAAAATGCTCACCATCACTGGCCATCAGAGAAATGCAAATCAAAACCACAATGAGATACCATCTCACACCAGTTAGAATGGCAATCATTCAAAAGTCAGGAAACAACAGGTGCTGGAGAGGATGTGGAGAAATAGGAACACTTTTACACTGTTGGTGGGACTGTAAACTAGTTCAACCCTTGTGGAAGTCAGTGTGGCGATTCCTCAGGGATCTAGAACTAGAAATTCCATTCGACCCAGCCATCCCATTACTGGGTATATACCCAAAGGACTATAAATCATGCTGCTATAAAGACACATGCACGTGTATGTTTATTGCCACATTATTCACAATAGCAAAGACTTGGAACCAACCCAAATGTCCAACAATGATAGACTGGATTAAGAAAATGTGGCACATATACACCATGGAATACTATGCAGCCATAAAAAATGATGAGTTCATGTCCTTTGTAGGGACATGGATGAAATTGGAAATCATCATTCTCAGTAAACTATCGCAAGAACAAAAAACCAAACACCGCATATTCTCACTCATAGGTGGGAATTGAACAATGAGAACACATGGACACAGGAAGGGGAACATCACACTTCAGGGACTGTTGTGGGTTGGGGGGAGGGGGGAGGGATAGCATTGGGAGATATACCTAATGCTAGATGACGAGTTGGTGGGTGCAGCACACCAGCATGGCACATGTATACATATGTAACTTACCTGCACATTGGGCACATGTACCATAAAACCTAAAGTATAATAATAATAATAATAATAATAAAAGAAAAAAAAAAGAAAAAAAAATTTTTTTTATTTTTAGGTGGATAATACCATCTTTTTTCTTTTTATTTTAGCAATATTTCTATTTTTAAGGGAAATGAAGTAAGAATATAATATACATGTCACATGTGTATTAACTAGTTAGAATGGAAATAATTAAGCATGTGTAATTAATATTTTACTTTTATTTTAAGTTCAGGGGCATATGCGCAGGTTTGTTACATAGGTAAACTTGTGTCGTGGGGATTTGTTGTACAGATTATTTTAGCACCCAGGTATTAAACCTAGTACCTCTAAGTTATTTTTCCTGATACCCTCCCTCCTCCCACCCTCCACCCAGTAGGCCCCAGTGTCTGTTGTTCTCCTCTATGTGTCCATGTATTCTCAACATTTTGCTCCCACTTATAAGTGAGAACATGTGGTATTTGGTTTTCTGTTTCTGTATTAGTCTGCTAAGGATAATGGCTTCCAGCTCTATCCATGTTTCTGCCAAGGACGTGATCTTGTTCTTTTTATGGCTGTTTTCCATGGTGTATATGTACTACATTTTCTTTATCCAGTCTACCACTGATGGGCATTTAGGTTAATTCTATGGGTATATTCCTTTGGGTATATACCCAGTAATGGGATCACTGGATTAAATGGTAGTTCTGTTCTTAGTTCTTTGAGGAATCGCCACGTTGTTTTCCACAATGGTTGAACCAATTTAAGAATGTATAATTAATTAGATAATTGGATTAGGGAAACCAGGCTTCTTAGATTATAAGAGAAAAACACCCATGGATTGCTGAGGTAACCATGCCCAGAGTATACATTTTCAAGGCTATAATTTTAGGAACTCTTTGTTTCAGGTATGGTACTTAACCTAATATCTATTATATAATATGTTTATCAGATTGGTTTAAATGGTGATAATCTTCTTTTTCACTGACAACTCATTTTGATTGATGATAATTATAATAGCTGGAGCTAAAGAGAAGATAAGATTTGCAAAGTTGAAGGTTACCTAATATCTTTTCCTTTATGGCTTATTTTTTCGCTTGTATCTTCATTCTCATGGGATTTCAAGCTAAAAGTAGAAGCAACAAACCCATTTGATGGATTTTGTATCACAATGCAGTCTTAAGTTCTTCTTTGCCCTACAAGAAACACCTTTGGAAAATGCTCCTCAGCTTCAAATTTGAAAAAGAAAGCACCTCGCAGATTCCACAAAGTTTCTTGAGTCATGCCAACCAGGAGAACCTGAAATAACCTTGGTCTTGCAAAATTCCCTTGTCTCTGTACCTCTCTGAGAGGGGTTACATAGAAATGTGTCTGCTATGGAGAAGATAAGTAACATCTAGGAAATAATATTTCATCTTATTCACAGGTATCTACTGTCTAATTTTTCTCTCTCTGTCACAATATATATTTTTTGAATTGATTATAATACACATAAGGTTGCTGATGTTAAAAAGTATAGCAATAAGAATAAAGGTCTTAAAACCTCTGGCCTTTGTAGGTTTTTAGCCACATCTTGAGCCACTTTCCCACATTCACTCTCCTAGAGCTCTTACTTAGGTCCTTAAATGTGCCAGGCTTTTTCTCAACTCAGGGCCTCTGCACACCATATTTCTTCTGGCTGAAGCACTCTTCTTCATTTGGCTAAAATAGTCTGACATTAGCATAGATTTAAATTTCCTAAGAAAGGCTTCTTAGACCCCTCTGCCTGGGTGCAGTCTCTTATTTTTTTTTCTTCTCAAAAACCATTTTCCTCTTTCTTATAATTGAATATTTATGCAATACAGGTGCTTGTGGAACAAATTCCTGGTTCTCTGTTGGGTGTTAATTGAAACTGTTCCTATGACTGAAGGACATAAGATAATCTTGAAACCTGAAATACCCACAATGTCTTGGGAGATGGTGAAGAAACGTTTTTATAAAGAGGGTAGTGTCCAGAAGAGTTTCATAATAAAATAAGTATGGTTTGTGCAGAAACATGTTACTGAGGGAATGCAGGATGGTAATTATTGAGCCTTTTTTCCCATAGGTCTGACTTGGAACCACATGAGTAACTGACACATCCTATGGTCACATGGACAGTGCCCTATGAACAGCTCTCTGTTGACCAACAAAGAGCTGCTTGGTTTATAGATGGCATTTTCAAGGTGGAAACACAGCATCCTGTTTGGAAGACTGCTGCGCTAAGACCAGCATATGAAATGACTGGTTGAAGACGGTAAGAACAAATCAGTTCAATGAGTTTATTTGCATACCGTTTTCCTTGCCGTGATGAAAGAATTGAATGGTGATAAGAGTCCACTATGTTTGGGCTTTTACTGACCCATGAGTGGTAGCCAGTGGTTTGGCCATATGGTCAGGCAGATGGGCAATGGAAAACTTCATTAGGAAAGGGATGCCTATGTGGGGGATGGCCCTATGAAAATCACTATGGGAATTTAAGTGGCACATTAGAGAAGGAGGTACTGAACAGAGTGTTTGGTAAATGACACATGGGGAAAAGAGTGAAAAGAATATTAAGGGCAAAGGGAATAACAAGTTCAAAATTCCTAAGACAGATACATGCTTAAAATGGTCAAGGAAAGCCAGATGGGCTGTAGCTGTTATCTTGCCAGGAAAAATAGTTAACTCCGAGATCAGGCAGTTTGCAAAAGACTGTATTATACATGTCCTTTGTAATCCACATTAACAAATCTGGTTTTTATCCTATAAACTGAAAAATCATTGGAGAGGTTTGAGCAGAAAGGTAAAATGACATACTTTTTAGAGAATTTCTCCAGCTGGTAGTTGGAAAATAGATTGTGGAGGATAGTGGCACACACCGTGATGTTCACCAATATTTACTTGCCCCACATTTCTTAGCCCCTGAAAAGTTAGAGAGTTTCCATGCCCACTCCCTCTGACAAGACCTGCAAGGTTGGGGTTTCCCAAAAACCAACGATTTGCTAAAATGACTAGCAGAACTGATGGAAATTGTTATACTCATTGTTACAGTTTATTGCGGTGAAAGAATACAGATTAAAATTAATCAAGAGAAGACGTACATAAGGCATATTCGAGAGCTCCACATGCAGATTTTCCAGTGTCCTCTCCCAATGTATCTTGAATAACACTGTCTTCTCCCAGAAATGATTTGTGACAATACGTATGGGGTATTGCCAACCAGGTAAGCTTACTTGAGCTTTGGAAGACAACATTCAACCTACAAAGTAGGAGCTTTGATTTGCTCATTCCAATGACTGGAAGAATTCCTTACAAATAATAACTACTTAATCAGTATTTGCTGAATGAATGAATTCAAGTCAAGCATAAAATTGCTGTTGAAGATGAAGATTTAAGACACAATCCTCACTATCAAAAAGCTCACACCATGCTGGAAGAAATGAGTACGATGGGCATCATATTATAATATTATGAGTGCTATGCTGAAGGTATACTCTAGCTGTTAATGGAGAAACCAAAATTCATAGCATGGAGATCTGGGAACACTCCACAGAGGAGTGTTCATTTCACTGTGTTAAGTGAAATGTTGAAACTGATCATGGGGTAAAAGAAGATAACATTCTATGTAGAAGAAATAGTACATGTAAATGGAAATAGGCAAGAAAAAGTATGGAACGTTTGAGGAACTGCAAGTAGTTTGGTAAGGATCCAATAAGGATAAAGGGAAAGGTAATACTGCAAAGGCATAAGAAGGCAGATCAGGAAGGGCCTTGCATAAGCTAAAGAGTTCAAATTTTATATTTAAAGAGCTGGTAAACCATTGATACCTTTAAAATAGATGAGTGACATACTAGTGTGACATTTTGGAAAGATCATTGATAATTGTGTATAGAATAAATTAGAAAGAAATGAAGGACACCAAAAAAGGTAAACTTTTGAAATATAATCAAATGAAATAATCAGTAATCAAAGGGAAAAACACTGAAAGTCTAAACTTAAGGGGTGCCAGGACGGTGAGGAATAATGAATGGAATTGAGAGCTATATCAGATGGAAAATTACTAGGTCAAGATGACTTGATTTGCAGTAGAGTATGAAGAATAAATCCAGGATGGCATACAAGTGGCTATTGTCAGCAGTAGATAAATGGTGGTACCATTCACTGAAAAAATATATATCTGTTGGCAGAGTTCAGATGAAAAGAGGCAGGAGTTTTAGTGCATAAGTAAATGCAAGAGTAAGAGTTATTATTGGAGATTTTTTTTTGAGACAGGGTCACTTTTTGCCCAAGCTGGAGTGCAGTGGTGTGCTCTTGGCTCACTGCAACCTCAGCATCCCCAGTAGCTAGACTACAGGTGCACATCACCATGTCCAGCTAATTTTTGTAGAGACAGGGTCTTGTCATGTTGCCCAGGCTGGTTTCAAAGCCCCGAGCTCAAGCAATCCACCTACCTCAGCCTCCCAAAGTGCTGGGATTACAGGTATGGGCCACCATGCCCAGCCTATTATTGGACATCTTAATTCTGAGCTAGATCATCTAAGAGTAATATTCCATAAGCAATCAATGGGAAATTTTGGAATTCACGGCAATTCTGGTTGGAAAACCATGATAATATGTTTTGAATATCTACAGAGTGTCAGATATTTTTAGATCACAGGAAACCCAGAACTTCACCTTGTAGAATTTAGAAAGGTAGCTCAAGTATTATCATTATTCAATAATTTCTTATTTGCAGCTAATTTAGTGCATTCTTTCTATTTTTCTTGTGCTTCTTTGCATATATTGCCCCTCTTATTAATATGGATGCCCAGGGCAACATAATTTCAAAAGTTTAAGTTTCATCATTTAAAAATTTTAACCTTGAAATATCTTCTATTCTATTCTTTCGGGTGGGTGTATAGAAGCTGTCAAATCACACAGACATACACACACACACACACACAAACACACAGAAACACACACACACAGAGCGATAGTTAGAGAGAGAGAGAATGAACTAACTTCAATAGACCTGGCTGTTCATTTAGGCCACCTTAGCAATGAGAGTGAGTTGCTGCATGAATGATTTGGCAATGACAGCCAGTGTCATGTCATGCCAACAGCTGAAACAAACAGGTTAATTGGATGGGAATCTAGCTCAGCACTATGGCTTTATGGTTTGACAAAATATTAGTTGTACCTTTGTAGAAAGCTTTGTATATATTTTCTTAACCAAGGAAAGGAAAGAATGATTGCAATTTCCACACCTTTAGCAGGTTCTCCATCCTATCACTAAAGGCTATGAGACCTTCTAATGGCCAAGATTCCTGAAATATTAGGATTCACTGCCACAGATGCCTTTGGCAGTACCTATCTCAAACTCTTCCTTTTTATTTGAAATTTCCATTGTACGTTTTAAATTACGGCATAGCACCACAGTGGCAAATGGAAGGCCATGGTTCTTGGGAAAAAAATAATAAAAAGAAAGGGCCACAAGGTCAAAAGATATTTTTCTGGAGACTTTTGCAATATACCAAGTGATGCCTTGGGAAAAAAAAGCAAAGCTGTTTAAAAAGACAGCAGCTGCTATAATGCTGCTTCATTACAGACCCAGTGGAGCAGAAGCGATGCATCCATTTTGCCTTTTTCTTCATTGATGGTATCAATGGAGCATTAATGGAATTCTTATAGTCTACTGGTACAGTATAAATTTAGCCTGACTAAATCTTATATTGGCTATATTATAATACTTTTTTATACTAGAGAAGAACCTCACTAGTTTCCTTTTTATATAAAAAAGTTGCAATTAGGATATATCTTCAGATCCACAATAAATAAGTCATTGATACAGTTTTTTTAAGAAATTTAATTTACCATTAGGAGAATAGGTAGAATTTCAGTCTAAATTAAAACGCTTATTAACAAGCTTGTTTCACGGAAATGTCACACAGCCTTTCTCCAGTTAACTAAGTCAAAGTGCTTTTATTGTTGTTTATTGATTCCACTTATTTAATTCTCCTTTATCAGAAAAAGGTTAGTTTCTCTTTGTTCTTTTATTTTGTTAACAAAATAGGTTGTGCTTTCAAAACCAACAAATTATGCAAATTACTTAGCATTTATCTTGATTTTTAAAAAATCGTGTCCAAACTATGATCTTAGGGTTGTCCATTTATATAAGAATTTTAGGGCTAGACAGGAACCCAGATGTTTCAAGTGGATTTGCAAATGGCAAAGTGCTGCTTGTTGGATCTGCCTGTAAATCTATTTGCAAATGCAAATCCTCTTTCCAAACAGATCAGAGTTTTTTTAGGTCCAACAAAAATCCTTGAGCAAAGCAAAAATGCTGATGGAATGTACATGTGTCACTTCTATGGATTTCTATCCAAGTGCTTTTGCATCTTCCTAGTGTACTTTTCTGAGGATGGTAGCATAAAAGAGAATGCAATGACACTTATTTTCAGGGGATTCTGAATGCATCCTGCTGCTATTCAAGGGACAGCAGAAGCTGTGGCTAATCCAAACATCTCCCTTTTTTCTGCATGAAGTGACTCAGAGCACCCCCTACTTCCGTTGTGTCCACTTGATGCATTGATACAGCTTGAAAGATAGTTTCCATTTGTCTACAGCTACTGAGACTCTCTCTTTTGCATGCCTTATCTTCTCTGTTCATGACTCTCTAAAAGATCCATGTCCCCAGGATCTAGACCATGAGTGCAGCTTTCCACTGATGCCTGTATGTTAAGGTCAGTAAATCATTCTGAGTTTTACTCTTCCTTGCCCCCGATAATAATAATAGCAAACACTTTTATAGTACTGATCATGTGTATTAACTCATTTAATCTTCAGCACTACTCCATCACAAGCACACGGGTCTCCTTCTCCATGTCCTGTGCTCCTCTAATATAAAAGGTTAATGGTGGGAATAAAAGGCATGGATAGCTTTTTTTGCTCTCAAATATGTCATCTTCTCTCCTTACATTTTACCGCTGCCCTTAATCAAGGCTGCACTGTTGCCATAGCCTCCTACCCGTTACCTGCCACATTGCAGACCTGCCCTCTTTGAAGTCCATTCCTCTGAGCTTTTGTTAAAATGACTCCTTTGAACTGTAGACCTAACCTTGTCATTATTCTGCTTTAATGTTACTCTACCACCTACAGAATAAAGGCCATGATCCTTAGGATGGAATATAAAGCCTGTTATGCCCTGACCACATCTACTTATCTAGTTTCTTTTCTCACTACTTTCTTCTTATCCCTGAGTGACTTTTGAATTCAATCCCTTGTACACAATATTATTTCCATGCCTTTTTAAAGCATGTTAATATAAGTTACATGGACTTGGCTGAAATGTCTTCCATTTCCCTACCATCCATTGGCCCATTCTCCATGCCCCCAACACACACATGCATGTGCACAGACACACACATAAACACACACACACAGACACACACACACACACACACACACACTCTGATACCAGGCTAGCATGTGCTCACCCTTTAAGAGCCCAGATAATGGTCATATCATCTATTGTCTTCCCCAAGGCTGTCACCAGCCCCAGATTACAGTAAGTGGTTGATATGGTTTTGGTTCCCACCCAAATCTCATCTCAAATCCCCACTTGTTAAGGGCAGGACCTGGTGGAAGGTGATTGGATCATGGGGGCGGTTTTCCCCATGCTGTTCTCATGATAGTGAGTGAGTTCTCACAAGATCTAATGGTTTTATAAGGGCTCTTATCCCTTTGCTCATTCACTCTTCTCTCTCTCACCACCATGTGAAGAAGCTTTCTTCCTGCTTGGTCTTCTGCCATGATTGTAAGTTTCCTGAGGCCTCCCCAGCAATGCAGAACTGTAAGTCAATGAAACCTTTTTCCTTTATAAATTACCCAGGCTTGGTATTTATTTAAAGCAGTGTGAAAACGGACTACTACAGAAAGTTTCCTCTGTGTTCCTTTAGTACATATGCAAATATTTAAATTTCCACTTAAAGATTTGCCTTCCTTATTACATTGTGAGCTCTTTAAGGGCAGAATCTATGTCATTCTTTCCTTCCCCACAGCTCTCAGCACGTTTATTGAAGTAAACTAAATTCCCACATGTATGTACCTGATAACAAATAGCTCTCAGAGGCTTTGACCCACAAAAAGGAATTTGTGAATGAGAAACAAGGAGTCTATAGCTAGGGGTAAACAAGATACTTTGAGCCAATGGTATCTTTTCCTCATGTCTTCACAACATCTTAGTAGATTATTTAGTCAGTTTGTGAATAAGGTTGATTAGAAGTGAAAGTTGAGACTATAACTAGCCAGGCAAAATGATAATGAAAAAGAAAAATAGGAAAAACAATCTGAAATCTGCCAATTAGAAGACTAGTATCCTGAGGAAGAGTTGAAAAGTGCAGATTTATTTTTAAATAAGCAACCCTGAGGCTAGGTTTAACACGATGCCAAAATAATTTGTGTCTTCAATCAAAATAATATTCTGTTCATCTGTAAAAGAATCATTTAAACTGATATTTTATTATAATAAAGAAAAAAACAAGCAATTGATTGAATTGTTTATCTTTGAACTCCCTTGATGAGCCACCAAGGAACCAAAGCCTGAGTTTATTTATTTAGAGAGGCAGGTGCTTTTATTCTCTTGTAACACGGAGATCAGTGCAATAAGATGGAG
Organism: Pongo pygmaeus; assembly: GCF_028885625.2. Lineage (NCBI taxonomy): Eukaryota > Metazoa > Chordata > Mammalia > Primates > Hominidae > Pongo > Pongo pygmaeus. The sequence continues at coordinate 17,311,381 of NC_072383.2, read as the reverse complement.
TTGCTCAGGGGCAGTGGGAGAGAATGATAATTGTAGATATGGTATTTAAATGTTATGTATTTAAGATAAAAATATTGTACTGAGTTTATGATTTGGGGAAAGTTTCCAAGGCATTTAACATAGTAAGAATTTTTCTGTCATCCTTGCTAAGGCTGAATTGCAATGTTGTGATCTTTTGAGCCCCAAAAGTAAATAATTGTGTCCACAGATTTTTGATGCTTTAATCTCATGTGTCTCATTAGACAGTGAATATTTACTTAAAATAAACCCCTGCCATTTTCCAACTTGACTCACAAATTGGAAAAAAAAGTTATATATGCTTTTATTATCTTTAAGCCTACTTTAAAAGAGATACTTAAATTTAGAAATACCAGAATGTATTTACATGTTCGTAATTCAAATCTGACTTGCTGCAAATACTTATTTCTAAATTATATCAATGATATTTAAATAGATTCTAATTGAAATGTAGTGATGGAGTAATAATCGTAATGCAATTTGCTTAAAAAATATATGACTATGTTCAAATATTACTGTCTTATAAATTACTTCTCTTATAAACATTATGCCAAAGTTTTGACACCCATTTAAAATTCAGTTTTTTAGAGATTTAAGCATTATCAGGAAATAAGAATACTCTCTTCTTGCATAAATGTTAAATAAAATAACTTGTTTCCCTTAAAGATCCAAGAAATTTAAATAGACAGCATTTTATAACATGACTTACACTAATTAACAATCATGTCTTTTTTTAAATAAAATTCCAAAAGTTATTTGAATCCAGGAATGTTTGCTGCTCTCCTTTTTCCAAAGCGATATTAGACTAATTCTTGAAGGTCAAAGTTGGTCCATCACGTGGTTCTGAATATTAAAAGTAAAACTAATAGAAGTAAATATTCTATGGTAATAAAATGTATTTTTTTTAAATACACACTGGCCAAACGTCTTAAATTTCTTTTCTAAGTTATTGTTAACTCCTCCACATAAAATAGTAGTCAGTAATACCACAGGAGTTTTACTTAAGTAAAACTCTGAAGTAGGATCTTACTGAAGTAAGATCGTTAACAGAGTAAGCTCTGCTAACTTACTGGTAGACATAATCTTTGGTTTTGATGGTTTCTTACCCATTTTTTTTTAGCTCTTTCACCATACATATCTACAGAGCAAATATTACTAAATGTCTTTTTTTTTTTTACCTGTAAATGGTCCCTGCTCTCCAGAAAACACTAAATCGTCCAACAAACACATGAGTAAACAAAGGGCAGACATTTTGTGGAGCAGAAATAGCTCTGAAATGCCTGTTTTAGTGCCCTCTCAATCATGAGAAATATTAAATAGCTGGCAGAAATAATTTTGAGATATATTAAAATACATCTATTCCACAAGAAAATGCTTTAAAAATACATGGCACAATTAAAAGTGTTGAATTTTTTTTAAAGATCAATGCTATACATCCAAATTCTTTATTAATTTCTGAAATTTAGACAAAATTAAAATACCTGATTTTTATCTTACCAGGAATAATGTAGTATTTCCAAAAGATTCATTTGCATTAATTAAAAAAATTAAAACCACACAGTTTACTAAACTGCAAACCTACTGGTGCAAAAGAACAACTCCATCAATGGCTGCTTGAACAAGGTTGCAGTTATTATAAGCAAATTACAGGGCAAACGTAATATTTTTTAATGCAACATCCAAAAATAATGACTTATTTCTCAGTACAAGAGAAATAACACTTCTCCTACACCAACCCCCAGAGTACTATGTGTTCAAAAACAAAAGTTCAGGAACTAAGTACTTCAGTGACACCTTTACCTTAAGGATCAGAATTGGAGTTATACTTGAGGTCTTAGGTGAAATGAGTTTGACGGATTAGGTTCGGTTGCTGGCTGTCAGTGCACTACATAAAAAACACCACACATACAGAGCTTAGTGAAACTAGCTGTTTTCTGCACAGGAAAATTCCTTGATAGAGTTAGCATGAAGACAAATGAACTGTTATCCCCCAAGAAAAGTGTCCCATTAGGTTAGGATTGAGGTGGGCAATACCAAACAGTAAGAGCACTTGACTTCTCATGGCTGACAGACTCATTACCTTTGTAAATATCGAGGCTTAGCTTTGAATCCTGAAACTCAAAGAAGAATTCTTTGAGTTTCTGGAGAGTGGTAGTAACTAACCAATTAGCAAAACAATAAAGACATTAAAATGGGAGAAGACAAGAGTAGTGTAAACAAATGTCTTTCAGTTTCCATCATCAAACAAAGTTGTTTAAACTTTCTCTCTCCTTTATTTTTACATCCTTATCCCTTCAAATTATCCAAAGCACTTAAAATATATTCTTCTTATTCACCATAATAGGTATCCTGTGATATACTGAGTTTTATTATTATTATTATTATTATTATTATTATTAACAGGCAAGAAAACGAGATCCTAAGCAGGATTAACTCCAGAAGAGCAATGGCATGACTCAAAATTTGTATTTGTCAGTGTCCAAAACCACTGCTCTTCCGCAAGTCTTTTTCACATAGATTATTTCTCTGTAATCTATTTCACTTATGATAGCTATACATTTGGTGTCATGTATATTAGGTATTTTCCCTTATTCCTTTTATACTATTTTTTTTTCTCTTTGTACATTCTAATCAATTTGTTCACATGGTCAAACACTGACAGAGGATATTTATGAAAATTTCTATTTAAAAACTTTAAACATCTAATATGTTCTCAATTATTTTCTTTATACAGGCATACTTCAGAAATATTGTGGGTTCAGTCCCAGACCACCACAGTAAAGTGAATATTGCAATAAATTGAGTCACACAGGCTTTTTGGTTTCCTACACATATAAAAATTATGTTTACACTATACTATAATATATTAAGTGTGCAATAGCATTATGTCTAAAATTCAATGTACATAACTTCGTTAAACATGCTTTATTGCTAAAAATGCTAACAATCATCTGAACGTTCAGCAAGTCATAACCTTTTTGTTGGTGGAGGATCTTGCCTCAGTTTTAATGGCTGCTTACTAATTGGGGTGGTGGTTGCTAAAGGTTGGGGTGGCTTTGGCAATTTCTTAAAATAAGACAACAATGAAGTTTGCTGCATTGACTGACATCTCTTAATGAGAGATTTCTCTGTAGCACACAGTGCTGTTTGATAGTATTTTACCCCACAGTAGAATTTCATTCAAAGTTGGGGTTAATCCTATCACATCCTGCCACTGCTTCATTCACTAAATTTATGTAATATTCTAAATCCTTTGTTGTCATCTCAACAATGTTAATAGCATCTTCACCAAGAGTAGTTTCCATCTCAAAAAAAAAAAAACACTTTCTTTGCTCATCCATACAAAATAACTTCTATCCATTAAAATTTTATTATGAGATTGCAGCAATTCAGTCACAACTTCAGGCTCCACTGCTAATTCTAGTTCTCTTGCCATTTCTACCATATCAGCAATTCTTTCTTCAAATAAAGTCTTTGGTCCCTTTGGGTATATACCTAGTAATGGGATTGCTGGGTTGAATGGTAATTCTGCCTCTAGGTTTCTGAGGAGTCACCACATTGTCTTTATGTGGTTGAACTAATTTACACTCCCAGCAACAGTGTAAAAGTGTTCCTTTTCGTCCACAACCTCGCCAGCATCTGTTGTTTTTTGAGTTTTGAATAATAGCCATTCTGACTGGTGTAAGATGGTATCTCATTGTGATTTGTATTTGTATTTCATTCTGTTATAAAATACATGCATGCCTATTTTCACAGCAGCACTATTCACAATAGCAAAGACATGGAATCAAGCTAAATGCCCATCAATGATAGACTGAATAAAGAAAACATGGTACATATATACCATGGAATACTATGCAGCCATAAAAGGGAATGAGATTGTGCCCTTGTAGGGACATGGATCAAGCTGGAAGCCATTATCCTCAGCAAACTAACACAGAAACAAAAAACTAAACACTGTGTGTTCTCACTTGTAAGTGGGAGCTAAGTGTTGAAAACACATGGACACATGAGGTGGAATAATACACACTGGGGCCTGCCAGAGGGTGGGGAGGTGGGAGGAGGGACAACATCAGGAAGAATAGCCAATGGATGCTGAGGTTAATACCTAGGTGATGGGATGATCTGTGCAGCAAACCACCATGGCACACATTTAACTATGTAACAAACCTGTACATACTGTACATGTACCCCTGAACTTAAAACAAAAGTTGAAAATGAAATAAATATATAAATAAATAAATAAAGAGGAAAATAGTCTTGAATCCCTCAAAATCATCCTTGAGGTTTGGAAACAATTTCATCCAAACTCCTATTAATGTTGATATTTTTACCTCCTTCCATGGATCACAAATGTTATTTGTAGAGATGGGGTCTCACTATGTTGCCAGGGCTAATCTCAAACTCCTGGGCTCAAGTGATCCTTCTGTCTCAGACACCCTAAATGAGGGGATTACAGGCATGAGCCACGATGCCTAGCAAATCACAAATGTTCTTAAACACATCTAGAACAGTAAATTCTTTCTAGAAAATTTTCAATTTGCTTTGCCCAGGTCTGTCTGAGGAATCACTAACTATGGCAGCTATAGACTTACAACCTTTCTTTTTTTCTCTTTCTTTCTTTCTTTCTTTCTTTCTTTCTTTCTTTCCTTCTTTCTTTTCTTTTCTTTCTTTCTTTTTAATTTTTGTGGGTATATAGTGGGTGTATATATTTATGGAGTTCATGAAATGTTTTGATACAAGCATGCAACATGTAATAATCACATCATGAAGAATGGAGTATTCATTTCCTCAAGCATTTATCCTTCAGATTACAAACAATCCAATTATACTCAGTTATTTTAAAATGTACAATTAAGTTATTATTGAGTGTAGTCATCCTGTTATGCTATCAAATAGTTGAAATTTATTTCTTAAATAATACAACTTGAAAATCAAATTTACTTCTTGATCCAGGGCTGTAGAATGGATATTGTGTTAGCAGGTGTGAAACAACACTAATCTCCTTGAACATCTCCATCACAGCTCTTGGGTAACTAGGTACATTATCAATGAGCAGTAATATTTTGAAATGAATCTTTTTTTTCTGATCAGTAGATCTCAACAGTGGGCTCAAAATATTCAGTAAACCATGCTGTAAACAGATATGCTATCATCAGGCTTTGTTGTCCTGTTTATAGAGCATAGGCAGAGTAGATTTAACATCATTCCTTGAGGGCCATAGGTTTTCCTGAATGGTAAATGAGTACTGGCTTCTACTTAAAGTCTGCAACTGCAATACTGCCTAACAAGAGAGTCAGTCTGTGCTTTGAAACTATGAAACCAGTTATTGACTTCTCCTCTCAGCTATGAAAGTCATAGGCAGGATGTTATTCCAATATAAGGCTGTTTGGGCTACATTGAAAATCTGTCATTTGGTGTAGTCCCCTTCTTCAATGATCTTAGCTAGATTAAGATAATTTGCTATAGCTTCTACATCAGCTCTTTCCGCTTCACCTTGCACTTTTATGTTATGGAGGTGACTTTTTCCTTAAACCTCACGAACCAACCTCTGCTAACTTCAAACTTTTCTTCTGCAGCTTCCTTACCTCTCTCAGCCTTTACAGAATTGAAGAGAGTTAGGGCTTTGCTCTGCATTAGGCTTTGGCTTAAGGAAGTATTATGGCTTGTTTTATCTATCCAGACAACTAAAACTTTCTCCATATCAGCAATAAGACTGTTTTACTTTCTTATCATTCATGCATTCACTGGGGTAGCTCTTTCAATTTTTTTCAGGAACTTTTCTTTTGCATTCATAGCTTAGCTAACTGTTTGGGGCAAGAAGCCTACCTTTAAGCCTGTCTCAGTGTTCTACATGCCTTCCTCACTAAGCTTAATCATTTCCAGCTTTTGACTTAAAATGAAAGAAATGCAACTCTTTATTTTATTTGAGTACTTAGAGGCCATTTTAGTGGTATTAACTGGCCTAAGGTTAAAATTGTTGTGTCTCTGGAAATAGGGAGGCTGCAGGAGGGAGACAGCTGAATGAGAAGAATGGCTAGTCAGTGTAGCAGGCAGAAGACACACAACACTTAGCAACTAAACCTTACATGGGCTGTCTTACATGGGCACAGATCACAGTACCCCCAAACAATTACAGTAATAACATCAAAAATCACTAATTACAGATCACTGTAACAAATAATGAAAAATTTGAAATATTGTGAGAATTACCAAAATGTGACACAAAGCCATCAGGTGCATTGCAAAGTTGCTGTTGAAAAGTTGGTGCCAAGAGACTTGTTCCATGCAGAGTTTCTAGAAAACTTCAATTTGTAAAACACTCAGTATCTACAAAGCACATTAAAATGAGGTATGCCTGTATATTATTTAATATTTTTTCACTCAATATATCATGGGCACAATGCTTTTTTATATAATTAAACTTTTTCAAGATGTATCTAAAGTTCATCATAGGGATGTACAATAATTTATTTAATGTGACAATTATTTTTAATTTTTCCAAAATATACACTAATTTTTTTAATTACCCATAGTATCATTACTGAAAATCATGTAAAGCAGTAAAAGCCCTTTCTCCTGCTCTTGCTATAATATTCCCAAAGTTTAATCTTCTTTTGTGGATCTTTCTCAATAATTTTCTAAATTGATAATTATATATCAATCGGTATATATGTAGATCTAACACAGATCTCACTCAACAGCTCTATTTTCTTTGATGCTACCTGTCTCATGTATCCTTGGCCACCTACTCCGCCATAGCCACCAGTCATAACCTGTGGTACCTTGTTCAGGCCCAAATAGCTCTGCTGCTGTGACAACCAGTAAGCTGTCTTAGGAATATAGCCTCTGATACATAGCCAGGTCCAGCAGTGATTGCCCAGAGACTCCAGCTCTTTCCTCCACCAGGAACCCACAGCTGACCTGGGGCTCTGGCATTCCATCTCACCATTAAAGGGGCAAAATGATACAGTCTGGAGGTATGAGGGAGTTAATGCCCTCTGGGGAATACTTTGTCAGGGGAAAAGAAGATAGAAGGAAGCTGAAGAAGTAAATTCCTCTCTCCATAATCTACTCTGAGGCTGGGTATCTATTTTTGGCTCACCTGGAAGTGTACCATTTCAAGCAGATATTCCTTCCAACTAATTCACTATAGTTTCGTGGCTTCTTCTAAAGTAATAACTATTGTCTCCCCTTTCTAGCCACCCTTAGTTCTCTTTTTTCTTACCCATGCTGCCCTTTGTTTCATCTTCAAAATAAAACATCTAATATTGGTATCAGAAAACCCAGTCTAAAATAATAGATATGTCTATATATGTGTTGAAAAATTAAACAGAACAAATATTAAGCAAAATAGCTCTGAATCACTCATTTTTCCAACAACAAATCACAAGGGAAATTAGAGAATATCTTAAGTACATGGAAAATAATAACAGAATAAATCGAAATATATGAAAAGAAGCTAAAATAATGTTTGGAGAGAAACTTATGGATTCAAATGTTTAACTAGAAAAGAAAAAAGTCTCAAATCAATTATTTACCTTTGAACTTAAGAAACCAAAAAAAAGGAAGCAAGGAAATAGAAGAGAAGAAATAATAACAATCAGAACAACAATTAATGAAACAGGAAACAAAACGAATAGAGAAAACAATAGAACTCAAAGTTGTGTATTTGAAATAATCAATAAAATTTGCAAATATTTTACTAGAATCATCAAGATGAAAAAGAGAAGACACAGATTTTTACTCTCAGGATTGAAAGATAGAACCTCACAACAGATTGAACAGAAATATAAAAAGAATTCAAGGTAATATAATGAACAACTTACGTTAACAAGTTTAAAAACAGAAATGAAATAATCAAATTCCTAGGAAGTTATTAAGTAGCAAAATTGACTTAAAAATAGGAAATCTTAGTAGATCTATATAAAGTAAAAACAATGGAATTAGTAATTAAATATATTCCCATGAAGAAGAGCATAGTACCAGATGGCTTAACCTGTGAATTCCATCTAACATTTAAAGAATAAAATATACCAGTCATATACAAACATTTTCAGCAAATAGAGAATAGAACATATGCCAAAGCATTTTAGAGGGCCAGTATTAGCTTGGTACAAAGCAAGATGGAGACATCAGAAGAAAAAAAGTGCCAAACAATATCTCTCATAACTATAAATGCAAATGTTTAACAAAATGGAAGCAAATTAAATCCAACAATATCTATAATTGTAATACATGATAACTCTCTAGATTTAATCCTAGGAATGAAAATTCGGTTTACTATCTGAAACCCAATGAACATAGTACATCATATAAATAAAATAAAGTAGAAAATCCCTAGAATCATCTTGAAAGACTTGTAAAAGAATTTTCACAAAATTCAACACTAATTCCTGATTACTTACAACAAACATGCCGGAAAAAATATATGTGACAAAACTAGCATAATAGAGGAGAATTATTGAGATTATGCCATTTTAAGGTTCTTACCTGAATAAAAATGTTAAAATACTAACTCAAGGTAGACTGTGATAAAGATACATATTGTAATCTTGCAACTAACAATTTAAAAATTAAAACAAAGAGGTATAGTTAAAAAGCCAGTAGAAGAGATAAAACACAATATTAAAAAACAATCACACTAAAGAAAAACTAGAGAAAAAAAGAAACAGAAACAAACATAAAACAAATAGCAATAGGGTACACTGAAACCTAATCATCTCAACAACTACGTTAAGTATAAAAGTATAAAAAGTTACATTAAGTATAAAAGGGCCTGGGCTTGGTGTCTCACTCCTGTAATCCCAGCACTCTGGGAGCCTAAGGTGGGAGGATGACTTGCGACCAGGAGTTTAAGACCAGCCTTGGCAAGAGATGGGTAGTGAGATCACATCTCTGCAAAAATTTTTTTAAAAATTAAAAATTAGCTGGGCACAATGGCATGTGCCTGCAGTCCCAGCTACTCGAGGCCAATGTGAGAGGATCCCTTAAGACCAGGAGCTATGATCATGCCACTGCACCCCAGACTGTGTGACAGAGCAAGATCTTGTTTCTAATACGTAAAAAATACAGAAGAACTGGAAACCATACAAACCCTAGAAGAAAACCTAGGCAATACCATCCAGGACATATGCATGGGCAAATACTTCATGACAAAAACTCCAAAAGCAATGACAACAAAAGCCAAAATTCACAAATGAGATCTAATTAAACTAAAGAGTTTCTGCACAGCAAAAGAAAGTAACATCAGAGTGAACAGACAACCTACAGAATGGGAGAAAATTTTTGCAATCTACACATCTGACAAAGGTCTAATATCCAGAATCTACAAGAAACTTAAACAAATTTATAAGAAAAAACAACCCCATCAAAAAGTGGGCAAAAGATATGAACAGACACTTCTCAAAAGAAGACATTTATGTGGCCAACAAACATATGAAAGAAAGCTCATCATCACTGATCATTAGAGAAATGCTAATGAAAACCACAATGAGATACAATCTCACACTGGTCAGAATGGCAATTATTAGAAAGTCAAAAAACAATACGTGCTGGCAAGGCTGTGGAGAAATAAGAACACTTTTACCCTGTTGGTGGAAATGTAAATTAGTTCAACCATTGTGGAAGATAGTGTGGTGATTTCTCAAGGATCTAGAACCAGAAATACCATTTGACCCAGCAATCTCATTACTGGGTATATACCCAAAGGAATATAAATCATTCTACTATAATGACACATGCACATGTATGTTTATTGCAGCACTATTTGCAATAGCAGAGACATGGAACCAACCCAAATGCCCACCAATGATATACTGGATAAAGAAAATATGTTATATATACACCATGGAATACTATGCAGCCATGAAAAAGAATGAGATCACGTCCTTTGCAGGGACATCGATGAAGCTGGGAGCCAACATCCTCAGCAAACTAACACAGGAACAGAGAACCAAACACCATATGTTCTTACTCATAAGTGGGAGTTGAACAATGAAAACACATGGACACAGGGAGGGGTACAACACACACTGGGGCCTGTGGGGAGGTGGGGAGCAAGGAGAGGGAGAGCATTAGGACAAATACCTAATGCAGGTGAGGTTTAAAACCTAGATGATGGGTACAGCAAACAACCAAGGCATATGTATATGTATGTAACAAACCTACATGTTCTGCACATGTATCCCGGAACTTAAAATAAAATAAAATAAAATTTTTACGAAGTACAGATTTTCAGATGAGATTAAATAAATAAATAAATAAACAAACAAACAAACAAACAAGACCCAACACTATGCTGTTCACAAGAAACACACTTTGGATATAGACACAACATTTAAGCAAAAGTGTGGATATAAATGTGCCATACAAATACTAATCTTAAAAGAGTCTGTGTGTGCATATTAATATTAGATAAAGTGGTCTTTAAACTACGAGTACTACTACTAAAGATGACGGTGTCAAGTCATAATCAAAATAGGGTCAGTTCAGGCCGGGCGCGGTGGCTCATGCCTGTAATCCCAACACTTTGGAAGGCCGAGGCGGGCGGATCATGAGGTCAGGAGATCAAGACCATCCTGGCTAACATGGTGAAACCCCGTTTCTACTAAAAATACAAAAAAATTAGCCAGGTGTGGTGGCGGGCGCCTGTAGTCCCAGCTACTCGGGAGGCTGAGGCAGGAGAATGGCGTGAATCTGGGAGGCGGAGCTTGCAGTGAGCCCAGATCGCGCCACTGCAGTTCAGCCTGGACGACAGAGGGAGACTCCATCTCAAAAAACAAACAAACAAACAGAAAAATAAGGTCAGTTCAGAAAATTAACAGTCTTAAATGGGTGAGCATAATGAAACTTCAAAATGTGTGAAACAGACATCAAAAGAGTAAAGGTGACAATAATCAAATCTACTTTTCAAGTGTCCGTGGAACATTAATCAAGATGGAGCAAATACTGGACCATAAAATAATTCTCAATAAATATAAAAGGATTTAAATCATACAGAGTTTGTACTCTGACCAATACAGAGATAAATTAAAAATCAGTAATAAAAATATATTCAGAAAAACCTTAATATTAGGCAATTAAGCAAAGAACTTTTAAATAACCATGGATATAAGAATAATTATTAGAAAATATAAGATATCTCATATTTTAAATTTTTTATGGTATTAAAATTTCAACAACTTTACGCAATTCAGTAGCATTAAGTACATTCATAGTGTTGTACAACCATCATCTCTATTTCCAGAAGTTTCTTGTCATCACAAACAGAAACGAAGTACCCATTAAGAAATAACTCACCATTCCTTCCTATCCCCAGTCTCTGGTAAACACTAATCTATGTTCTGTCTTCAGAAATTTGCCTATTCTAGATATTTCATATAAGTGGAATGATTTTTTTTTTGGCTGCGTCCCCACCCAAATCTCACTTTGAATTGTAATAAATCCCATGTGTCAAGAGCAGGGACAGGTGGAGATAATTGAATCATGGGGCAGTTTCCCCCATACTGTTGTCGTGGTAGTGAATAAGTCTCATGAGATCTGATGGTTTTATAAATATGAGTTCTCCCGCACAAGCTCTCTTGCCTGCGGCTATGTAAGACTTGACTTTGCTCCTCATCAGCCCTCTGCCATGATGGTGAGGCCTCTCCAGCCATGTGGAACTGTGAATCTAGTAAACCTCTTTCCTTTATAAGTTACATAGTTGGGGTCATGTCTTTATTAGCAGTGTGAGAACAGACTAATGCATGGAATCATACAGTATTTGTCCTTTTGTGTCTGGCTTACTTAGCAACATGTTTTCAAGTTTTATCCAGGTTGTAACATGTATCAGTACTTTAATCCCTTTAATGGCTCAATAATATTCTATTATATACATGCACCATATTTTGTTTATCCATTCACTTGTTAATGGACACAGATTGTTTCTGCCTTTTAACTATGGTGAGTAATGCTGCAATGAACTTTGGTGTAAAAATATCTGTTCCAGACCCTACTGTCAACTTTTTTCTGCGGGGGGCATAATATTTAGGAGTGGAATTTCTGGAAATTCCAGTGGAAGGTTAGAATTGTGTCTAATTTTGTGAGGAACCACCAAATGTTTCCCACAGCAACTGCATCATTTTATATTCCCAGCAGCCAATTCATGAGCGTTCCAATTTCTCCACACCCTTACCAACACATTTTCTGTTTCACTGTTGTTATAATAGCCACAGTACTGGATACAAAGTGGTATCTCATTTTGATTTTGATTTGCATTTTATTAATGAATAATTGAGTTTAGCATCTTTTCTTGTCCTTATTGGCCATTTGCATATCTTTTTTGGAGAAATATCTGTTCAAGTCTTTTGCCTATTTTTTACTTGGAATTTTAGGTTTTTGTCATTATACAAAAAGTTGCAGAAGTTGCAGGAGTTGCAGGAGTTCACCATCTATTCTAGATATTACGCCTTTATCCAGATATATGTTTTGCAAATATTTTCTCACATGGTATTTTCATTCTTTTGATAGTGTCCTCTGACGCATAAAAGTTTTTGATTTTGATTAAATCTTATTTACATATTTTTTCTTTTGCTATCTGTGCTTTTGTGTCATATCGCAAAAATCATTTAAAAATCAAAGGTCATCAAGATTTGCCTGTGTATTTTCTTCTAAGAGATACATAGTTCTAGTCTTTAAATTTAAGTATTTTATTAATTTTGAGTTAATATTTTTACATAATGCAAGGTAGGGGTCTAACTTCTCTCTGTGCACGTGCATGCCCAGCTCTCCTGGCAATATTTATTGAAGACATTGTTCTTTCCTCCATTAAATGGTCTTGGCCCTTTTGTTGAAAAGTCATTGACCATATATGTGAGGACTACTTCCTAGGATCTCACATGGTTCTCCATTTTACTATTGTGGTATATTACATTGATTGATTTTTTAATATGTTGAACCACCCTCACATTTTTAGAATAAATCTCACTTGCTGACAGTATACAATCCTTTGATTATACAGTATTGCTGCTAGTATTTTGCTAGTACTTGCTGAGATTTTTGCCTATATATTTATAAGGGATATTGGGTTGTAGCTTTCTTTTTTTTTTTTTTTTTGTACTGTCTTTGGCTTTGGTATCAGGGTAATGCTGTTATCAAAGAATGAATTAACAAGTATTCGTTCTTCATATCTTTTGTTGGAAGGGTTTGAGAAGAAATAGTAATAATTATTCTTTAAATGCTCGGTGGACTCACCAGTTAATGTGGCTATTTGGTCATAAATCTTTCTTTGTTGAATGGTTTTTAATTACTGATTCAATCTCCTTGTTTGTTATAGGTCTTCTTAGATCTTCTCTTTCTTCTGGAGTCATTTTGGTAGTTTGTGTCTTTCTAGAAATTTGTCCATTTCATCCAGAGTACCTAATTTATTGGTATACAGTTGTTCACAGTATTCTCCTATAAACCTTTTTTATTTCTGTAAAGTTGGTAGTAATGTGCCCACTTTCATTTATGATTTTATGAGAGTCTTCTATCTTTTGCTAAGTCAATATAGTGAAAGGTTCGATCTTTTTAAATAATTAACTGTTAGCTATATATATATTTCCTCCATTGTTTTTCAACCTTCTATTTATGCTCTAGTCTTCATCATTTTTTTCCTTCTGTTAGCTTTGGATTTCATTTTCTCTGGTTTTTCCGCTTCCTTAAATTATAGAGTGAGGTTATTGATTTGAAGTTTTGTTAATGAGGTTGTTTATACGTTTTTCTCTGAGATCTGATTTCACTGCATTCAATAAGTTTTGTTATGTTGTGTTTTTATTTTCATTTGTCTTAAGAAATTCTCTAATTTCCCTTGTGATTTATTCTTGCACTCACTGGTAGTTGAAGAGTGTACTGTTTAATTTCCACATATTTGTGAATTTTCTAGTTCTCATTCTTTATTGATATGTTTCTTCCATTGTGTTTGTAAATTATATTTTGTTTAATTTCAAACTTTTTAAAAAGATTAGGAGATATTTTGTGGACTAAGATATGGCTGATATTAGAGAAAGTTCCATATCCACTTGAAAAGAATGTATATTCCGCTGTTGTTGGGTGGACTGTTCTATATATGTCTATTAGATCTAATTGCCTTATACTGTTTTTCAAGTCTTCTATTTTTTATTACAATTCTGTCTAGTTTTTCTATTTGTCATTTAAAATGAATTATTGAAGTGTCCAGCTATTATTATAGAACTGTATGTTTCTCTTTTCAATCCTGTCATTTTTTCAGCTTTATTGAGGTATAAGTTCTGTCTCTAGAACTTATTCCTATTGTCATTGCCTTTGACAAACATCTCCCCATTTTCCCTGCCCTGTCAACCACCTTTCTTCTCTGTGTTCCCATGAGTTCACCTTTTCTAGGTTCCACATATAAGCGACATCATGCAGCATTTGTCTTTCTGTTTCTAGCTTATTTAAATTAGCTTGATGTCTTTCAAGTTCATTCATATTGCAACAATTGATGGAATTTTTCTTTTTAAAAAATAAATAGTAGTCCGTTACATATATAATATGTATGTATATTTTCTTTATCTATTCATCTGTTGGTAGACACTTAAATTGTTTCCAAATCCTGGCTATTGTGAATAGTGCCACAATGAACATGAGAGTGCAGATATCTCTTTGATATAATAACTTTATTTCCTTTAGATATATACTCAGAAGTGGGATTGCTGAATCATATGATAATTCTGTTTTTAATTCATTGAGAAACCTCACTGTTTTTCATAATGACTATACCAATTTACATTTCCTTCAACAATGTATAAGAATTCCCCTTTCTTCACATCCTAGCCAACACTTGCTATCTTTTGACATTTTGATAATAGCCCTCCCAACAATTATAAGTGGCTATCACCTTGTGGTTTTGATTTGTGTTATTCTGATGATTGCTGATGTTGAGTGCCTTTAATATATCTGTTTGACATTGGTAAGTCTCTGGGAAAATATCTATTTTGGTCGTTGGCCCATTGATTAGTAAGGTTAACATTATTATTACTATTATTTTTACTATTGAGTGGTATGGTTTCCTTATACATTTTGGATATTATTCCCTTATCAGCTACATGGTTTGCAAATATTTTCTCTCATTCCATGGTTTGTCTTTTATTTTGATTATTCCTTCGTTGGCTGTGAAGAAGCTGTTTAGTTTGATGTAGTCCCACTTATTTATTTTTGCTTTTATTGCCTGTGTTTTTGGTGTCATATCCAAAAACTCATTGCCAGGACCAACACCATGGAAATTTGCCACTTTGTTTTCTTCTAGAAATTGTATAGTTGTAGGCCTTATGTTTAAGTCTTTAATTCATGTTGAGTTGATTTTTGTATATGTAAAAGATAAGGATTGAGTTTTTTTTTTTTTCATTTTGATATCCAATTTTCCCAACATTATTTATTGAAAAGACTATCCTTGGCCCGTTGTGTTTCTTGGTGCTGCTGTTGAAAATTAATTGGTCACATGTGTGGTTTTATGTTCCATTGGTCTATGTTTCTGTTTTTATGCCATTATCATACTGTTTTGATTAGTATAGTTTTGTAATGTAGTTTGAAAATAGGAAGTGTGATGTCTCCAGCTTTGCTCTTCTTGTTTAAGATTACTTTGGCTATTTGGGGTTTTTCAGAGTTCCATACAAATTTTAGGATTTTTTTTTTTTTTTTTTTGCTATTTCTGCAAAAATTGCCCTTGGAATTTTCATAGAAAATGCATTGAATCTGTAGATTACTTTGGGTAGTGTGGACATTTTAACAATAATGATTCTTCTAATCTATGAACACTGGTTTTCTTTCCATTTCTTTTTGTCCTCTTCCAATTCTGTCAATTTTTTGTTTTATATATTTTGAGGGTCTGTTGTTAGATGAGTATATGTTTGTAATGTTATATCTCATGGACGACTGAACCTTTACCAATATATAATATCCTTCCCTAACTCTTGTAAATTTTTGACTCAAATTCTATTTTGTTCATTAATAATATAGCCACCCAAACTCCTTTTGGTTGCTATTTGCATGAAGTATCTTTGTCTATCCTTTTATGTGCTTTTTTTTGTGTCTTTCTATCTACATATACAGCATCTATATATAGACAGCATATAGATGGGTCTTGTTTTCTGTAATACATTCTACCTTTTAATTGAAGAGTTTAGTTGATTTACGCTTAAAGTAATTACTAAAGAAGGACTTACTTCTGCCATTTAGCTATTGTTTTCTGAATATCTTATATTTTTTCTCAATTCTTCCATTACTGTCTTCTTTTTGTATCTGGTTTATTTTTGTAGTATACATTTTGTTCTCATTTTTTCTGAATATTTTATGGTTATTACTTTACTGGTTTCCTTGAGTTAATTACATCTTATAACAACTTATAACAAATCCATTTTGAATAATGCAAGCTTAGTTTAAATAGTACATAAGCCCTCTGCTCTATACATCTTGGTACCTCTCCCTTTATATTGCTATATTCACAGATTACATTTGTATACATTGTGTGCTCATTAATATAAATTTATAATTGTTTTTCTGTGCATCTAACTTTTAAATTATATTGAAAAAAGAAGTTATAAACCAAAATACAATACAATACAATAATGCTGGTTTTCATGTTTACCAATGTAGTTACTTTTACCAGTGTTCTTTTTGTTGTTGCATGGCTTCAAGCAATGATTGTCACTTCATTTCACCCTGAGGGATGATCTTTAGCAATTTTTGTAGAGCAAGTCTATTTGTAACAAACTCCTTTAGATTTTGCATATCTGGTTATGTCTTAATTTATCTTTCATTCTTGAAAGATAGTTTTGGAGATATGGAATTCTTGGTTAACACATTTTTTTTTTCTTTTAGTATTTTAAACATGTCATCCCACTGCCTTCTGGCTTCCATGATTTCAGATAAAAAACAAACAAAAAAATCAGATGAAAATCTTATTGATTCTCCCTTGTATAAAACAAGTTTCTTCTGAGGACGGGTGCAGTAGCTCATGCCTGTAATCCCAGCATTTTGGAAGGCCAAGATGAGCAGATCACTTGAGGTCCAGAGTTTGAGACCAGCCTGGCCAACATGGTGAAGCCCTGTCTCTACTAAAAATACAAAAATTAGCCAGGTATGGTGGCGCACACCTGTGGTTCCAGCTACTCAAGAGGCTGAGGCAGGAGAACTGCTTGAACCTGGGAGAGAGAAATTGCAGTGAGCTGAGATCATGCCACTGTATTCCAACTGGAGCTACAGAGCAACAGAGCAAGAAAGAAAAAGAAAAAAAAAAGGAGGGAAAGAAGGAAGAAAGGAAGGAAGGAAGGAAGGAAGGAAGGAAGGAAGGAAGGAAGGAAGGAAGGAAGGAAGGAAGGAAAAAAAAATGAGTTACTTTTTTCTTGCTGCTTTCAAAATTTTCTCCTTGTCTTGTGCCTTTGACAATTTAACCATAATGTCTCTCAGTGTTAATCTCTTTGGATTTATCCTGCTTGGAGTTTATTGAGATTCCTGGATGGATTGATGGATAGATAGATCTGTTATCAAACTGGGAAAATTTTAGCCATAATTTCTTCAAACACTTTTTTCTAATCTTTTCTATCTTCTTCTCCTGGAACTCCCATGACACGTATGTTGGTACGCTCAATAATGTTCCGCAGTTCAGTTAGGCTTTATTTTTCTTTCTTTTATTTCTTCTTTCTACTCTTAAAACTGGATAAATTCACTTGCCTTATCTTCACATTAACTGATTCTTTTTTCTGCCTGTTCAAATATGCCATTAAACCATTCTAGTGAATCTTTTAGCCCTTGTACTTTTTATCTCCTGAAAATCTACTTGGTTCCTTTTTATAATTTTTATCACTTTATTGACATTCGTTATTTGTTCAACACTATACACATATGTTTTGGGCAGCATATTCATAATAACCAAGTGCCCATTAATGAATGAAAGGAAAAACTGGGGTATATACATATAATGAAATATTATTAAGTCATAAAAAATGAATGAAGTGCTGATACATGCTACTATTTGCATGAAACTTAAAAACATTCTTTGAATTGAAAGAAATCAGACACAAAAGCTCCTATTTTGTAGGATTCCATTCCTATGAAATATTCAGAATGGGCAAATTCATAATGCCAGAAAGCAGATTAAACATTACCAGGAAATGAAAGGAGGTAGAATAGGAAATAATTACTTAATGGGTTCTGGGTGTTTTTTGGAGTGATAAAAGATTTTTAAAACTGAAAGAGGTGGTGGCTGTACAACATTGTGAATACACTAAATATTATACCACTACATTGTACAGTTTTAAATGGTTAATTGTGTGCTATAAGATTTTCATCTCAATTTTTAAAATGAGGCTAAAAAACATAATTACATTAAACCTAAGGGACAAATGAAAAAACCTTGACCCCCCAAATGACAGAATACATACTCGTTTCAGGTACATATGAGATATTTACTAGAGCTGACAATATGGTGGACCACTAAGCAAGCTCACAGTGGAGTTTAGGTAGAAACCCATAAGAAAAAATGTAGAAAAGGCTTTGAAATAAATCCATATACTCCTAAATAACCAAATAAAGTAACTTCTAAATAAAATATGGTTTTATATGGGTATCTCACATAATATCCATATTTGCATGTAACAAATTGATGCTCAGAGAGAGGCTGAATAAGTTACATTTCCAGATTACCTAAGTAGTAAGTAGTCGAGTCAGAATTTGATCCCAAGTCTATGGTACTTAATCAGTACATTACTGGCTATACTGACAATCAATTGTTTGGAGAAAGACACAAATACAGGTAAAGTGATATTTATAATCCCCATATAAGCCTGTTAGTTAAAGTTTGTTCAGGATCAGGGTTAGAACATTTAATTCAAGCCAACTATATTTTGTGTGTCATTGCTCTAAGAGGAACCAGGTTAAACTATAAGTGTGGATTAGTGTAATGTAAAAAAACTGATACCAAAAAAAATACACTTTTAAAGACATACATTTCCTGTGAGCCATGAATAAAAAGAATTTCAGAGAACACTGCAAATTACAAACTGGAGGTTTCATATTTATATTAGAAAATTTGTTGAAAGTGGAAAGTTAGGAAATCAAGGGTATTGTAATTGAATACATAAGCAGGTAACTTCGTTCAGAGAAGCTAAAATGGTTCCGAAAGAGGAAGTTACATCCAATCCTTAGAAATTGTTGAAGAAACATGTCTGTAAATGAAGATGCCCAGTGAATTTATTTATTTACACTTAAAAATTATTGACTAAAATTATAACTGTCAAAATTTTTTATAAAATCAACTAGGTATTAGGGAAGAATTTTAATCATAGGTTTGGCACTAATTATGAAATAGGAAATAATATAAGCTAACAATATATACATACTGCTTTCCATCAGTGCTCTCAACCAAGTTTTCCTACTTTGACCATGATGCTGATGCTGATAGCTCTAAAATCTCTATCGAGCTCCAACTTAGAGATTTATTTCTGACTACCTATATGTATCTCCTTCATACAAACTTTTCAAACACAATGTGTCTAGTGAAAGTTCACTTTTTCTACTCGTATCACACTTATGCTAACTCTTTCATATTGGTTAAAGCAGTAACATCTAAACCATCTCCTTCAACATTAAAATTCCAGAAGCAGCCTAGAAATTTTGCTCTCTTGTTCACTCTGTATTCAAGTGGTAATGAAACCCTGTCTTTATATTTTTTCTTTTCCTCACCCCTCCCACACTTTAACTGTCTCCCTTAAGATCCTCATGATCTTTTACCTCATCTATTCCAATAGCTTCCTAATTGTCTGTCTTTATATTTTTTCTTTTCCTCACCCCTCCCACACTTTAACTGTCTCCCTTAAGATCCTCATGATCTTTTACCTCATCTATTCCAATAGCTTCCTAATTGATATACTTCCACTAATCTCTTATACTTAATTAAGTTTCCGAATGGATTCCAAAGTTATCTCCCTTTAAAAAAATGTAATCACATCACTCTACCATTGAAATTTCTATTAATTCTGCATTAGTAAGGATTAAATCCAAGGCAAACTAACTGTAAGATCTCCTCAGCCAAGCCATATCTTCTTCTTCAGCTTCTCCTCAGGACAATCCTTTCCAGGATCTCCATGTTGCATTCACACTGAAATTTTTACCATTCCCAAAATTCTCCTTAACTTTTATGTCCCAATACCTTTATACAGTTACACATTGTTTCTCCAGCATGTATCTTGTCCTACCCTTCTGCTTCATGAATTTATCCTCATGTTTTAAGATCAGGCCATCTCCTTTGCAAAGTCTTTGCTAGCATCTCCTGGGAGAATTTGGCATTTCCATGCCTATATGCCCTCAGCATTTTGTTCATTCTTAATCATAACATTTATATTAATAGCATATTATAATAATTTATGTTTGTCTCTCTCCTCTACACAATAACTCTCTGCCATAGGCATTTTATTTACCTTTGTACCCCAATGTGGTTGATAATATAATAGGTTCTTAATAAATATGGTTGATCAAAAAATTGATGGATTGATGTAACCTCAGAAACTGGTATTAAAATTGAAGAACATTATCTAATATTAATATCTGCACATTTCCAGATGGCATTGGATTTTTCATGGTGTTGAAATTGTAAGATGACAAATACAATGAGTGAAGAATTATGAAGCTCTGATTAACCAAATTTGGAAAGCACAAAATGAATCAAAGAGTAAAAGGCATAAAGAAAACAAACAAGATTCTCTTAGCCTGCAAAAGGAATATAAAAGGAAGAGAATGGGGAAGGCAATCATAGAGCAGTATTTTGAAAATCATGGAGGATAAAAATGTAGTTATCATAGACTTGATCTTAAAAACCCAGAATATTGAACAGTTTGAGGCTTAGATAAAGATATTTTAGAATTATTTCACCTAGCAGTTAAACTCATGGAACCATCTAACTCTTAGACTTGGATGAAACCAAAAATAAAAGCTATTTCAATATGATCATAAATTATAAAATGAACACAGAGAGTGTGGCAACCTGTTTTTGCATTTAAGAGTTGTCATCCATTCCCAATCCACTTTTCCTCAAAGCCAAAATAAAATTCCCTAATTTTGTGTCAGAAAAAAATACTGCTGTACTCCAATATGGCATTTATTATTGATCATCTTGCTTTTTTTTTTTTTAACTGATCTATCCTAGACACAATACAGTTTCACAAAAGAAAGTTCCTGTTTTGTCAAAACTCTACCTCAAAATCTTGCACTGACTTGCCCTAATGCTTATTAAATTGAGTTTAAAAAATATTTTTACAAAGCTTCTCAATGTCATCTACCTCTTCCTTGCTTCACTCAAACCAAGCAAAGGCATTTTAGGATCTGCAAGCAGTCCTCATGCTTTCTCATCTCTTACTGCTTGATTTTTTTCCTTCTTTCTAAAACTTTGTCCAGGTTTTTCTCCTTTCATATTCTTTATTATATCTAATACAAAGCTTTTCAAAACTTATCTCCCGAAGTATAAGGTTTCTATTCTGGTTTCAGACTCAGTTTGTATACTTACTCTTCCACTTCAAAGTGGACAATCGGAAAGTCCCTAGACTTTAGATTCTTTATTTGGCTATCTTAAGGCAAATAGCAGTGCCTAGTTGTACTAGAGACCCATGGACAACCTGCCTCAACAGGTCAAGGATTATTTTTGTCCATTAGCCAAATGGTAATTCTTCTTTCATCTGTCAACAGCAAATAAAAATAGAATAATTAGTAGAGGTTAGTAGTAGTAGTAACACAATTACTGTGATTATTATTATTATTTTATTATTTTATGTGCCTATTTTCTTCCGTAAACCCACACAGCATTTTCTGTCCATCTATTCATATTCTTTTTACAATTATTTGTATTCATGTGTCAGACTTTCTGTTAATTTTGTTACTTTCTTGACATCAGGGACTTTTCTTTACTCTCTTTGTCTTTTAATTCAATGTTTATACTTCTCCACACACAAGAATTCAACAAATATGTGTTGAGTTTTAAAAATATCTACTAAATATTTAATAACTGAAGTATGGTTTTCTTTGTCATCAACATCCTAATAAGAAACATGAATGTCTATGCAACTTCATGGTTGTCCTGGTGTATGTTATAATGCCAGACACCATGTAATAACAATGCTAACATCATTTTATTAATAGGTCTCATAGGATGAACCCAAGTTAATCAAATTCCTCAGGTTAAAATACTAAAAGTTAAAATCTAACTTACTTTGCTAAATTACCTTCATGGTTCTTACGTCTTCATGTTCATGATGTCTATGTTCAAATCACCTCTTCTGAGAGATCTTCTGCAATAACTCTGTGGATCACAGAATCTTTCATGTCATTTCACCACTTGTAATATAGATGTATTGTTTTATTTTATATTTCTTGCCTCTACAGTGTAACTCCATGAAAGCAGAGACTTTGTTTTATCTCTGTTTCCCAGCACTTAGAAGTGTGGTTGGATCATGATAGGCATTCAAAAATTATCATTAAATTAATGAATGAGTGAAAACAAAGATGTCTACATGAACACATTTTTGGTATATAGAACACGACAGAACTATTAGAATGATTCAAGAGGCTTTAATTTAAATTGCAGAAACATAAAAAAAAGAAATCAAGGTGGCAATTAATAAGTCAGCTAGTTAATTTTTTTAGCTAATCCAGTCCTTACTGTGAATTTAATTTTTAATTTGTTTAAATTATTCATAATAATAAATTAAATTAATTTAATAAAGCTAATGGGTTGTTTGCAGCTTATCAGAAAAGAAAAAATGGAAATAGCATCATGACTTCTACATCATTGCTAGTTACTTGTTCAAAATATTTGAATTTAGGGCTATGGTATAAGTGCTGAGAGGAAGAAAGGAGGGAGGTTATGCGGTTAGGAAGCTGCATTTTGTTTAGCCCTCTTGGAGTGGCATCATCTATATGATCCGCACCAGAACTGACCTTCTCAGGGTTTTACCTATATATAAATTGGAGAAAATGATACTCAAAATACAACTCTAAGCTACTTAAGCTTGCTCCTCTTAAGGCACTAGGCAAATACATTTAGAGGCATAAAAAGACCCAATGGTCGATTCCTGTGTGCTTACACTCTACATATGTTAGATCTCTACAAGTTGACTAAACTAATTTTATGATTTTCTAGGTCAGTGGTCCCCAACCTTTTTTGCACCAGGGACTGGTTTCACGGAAGACAATTTTTCCATGGAGGGAGTTGGCAGGCCATGGTTTCAGGATGAAACTGTTCCATCTCAGATCATCAGGTACTAGTTAGATTCTCATAAGGAGCATGCAACCTAGATCTCTGGCATGAACAGTTTGCAATAGGGTTCCCACTTCTATGAGAATCTAATGCCGCAGCTGATCTGTCAGGAGGCAGGGCTCAGGCCATGATGCTTGCTCACCTGTCACTCACCTCCTGCTGTGCAGCCAGTTTCTAACAGGCCACAGACAAGTACAGGTCCATGTCTTGGGGTTGGGGACCCCAACCTAGATGATATTTATTATATATAGACAACATATCCAGCAACCAAGCTTCATCATTTCTTCAGTCCTTCAAATTCAATAACTTATTTTTAAGTTAACAAGCATTTCATGTACTGACTTCTATGTGCAAAGAACTGTGTCAGACACTAGAGATTTACCAATACACAAGATGCTATCTTTTTATAAGTAAAATGCTGACTAGTGGAAAAATGAACAAGGTAACAGAAAATATAATGAAACACAAATAGTGTGATAGAACTAAGCAAAGTATAGTACACAAACGCATAAGAAAAATACAATTTTTAAGATAGCATCAGGGAAAATTATGAGAAGGAGTAGTGTGTAGACAAGAATAGTTGGACAATGCATGGTATATATACCACCATTCTCCCAAACTGTTAGACTTTGATAGTCCAGTAGACCCTAGACTTGTTCTTACCCTCCTTCGCTTAGTTCTTTGGGAAGCCATGGCCAATTTATTAGACTTGTCATAGATTGTGAAATCCACCTGCCATCACTCTGATTTAAGCAGATATGTGTAGGACAATAACAAATGGTGCAAAACAAAAAGAAACATGCATTCACTCACACGTTCATTGTGGCACTTTTCACAATCACAGAGACATGGAATCAACCTAGGTGCCCATCAACAGTGGATTAGATAAATAAAGCGTAACGTACATAAACCATGGAATACTATGCAACCATAAAAAAAACGACAAAATCATGTCCATGGCAACATGGATGCACCTGGAAGCCATCATCCTAAGTGAATTAACACAGAAAGAGAAAACCAAATACCTCCTGTTCTCACTTGTAAGTGGGAGCAGACCACTGGGCACTCATGGACATACAAATGCCATCAATAGAAACTGGGGGCTACTAGGTGGGGGAGGTAGGGAGGAAGCCAAGGGTTAAAAAACTAACTATTGGGTAGTATGCTCACCACCTAAGTGGTGGGATCATCACCTCAGATCTCGCATCACACAATATACCCAGGTAACAAACTTGCCCATGTAAACCATGAATCAAAAAGTTGAAAAAAATGGTGTTAAAAAAAGTGAAGGGGCAAAGGGAAGATGGATAAATAATGGTCCAAAGTCAGTGCAGAGGCTCATATGAAGGAAAAAGAATGGCACAGGAAATTTCCGGTAGTTCAGTATATCTGGAGCATAAAGTTTGAAGAAAAAAAATGCTGAGATGAAACTAGAGAACTAAGCTAAACAAGTTGACGAAGGGCATTGTAAGTGATACTAAGTAGGTTGGATTTGATAATGAGAGCAATGAGGAGTGAACCAACTCTTGTGTCCTTCTGGTTTTCACTCATTCTAATCACATCAGCTCTTTGACCTGAAGTATAATTTTAGTTTCCTTTTTCTCCTAATTCATTGCTACACCCATGATTTGGCCTTTGTCTTGAAGCCATGCTTCACTGATAGGCCTTTTCCTAAAGGCTGCATTTTAGTGGTCTTACTTTTAAATTGATGTTAACAATTTCATTTTTCAACCTCCTATTTCTAGTCTTTCTATAGGACTTGCACATTATACTTAAAAATGAACTCCTTCTCTTCTGGACTCATCAGTTTCTTATCGTAACTAATCAATTGCAGTATGACCAGAGTCATGCTTTCAACATTTAGCTTTGATAAATTGTCCCCCTGCATTACTTCAGATCAGGTATATTTTCTATGTTCTAGACTTAGGCCATAGTTTTGACAAATGTTTTGCAACCAGATTTCAAGGGCTGATATTGCCCTAGCCTCTTATACCCAGTTTCCTCATTTTTTCCAGGCTCCACTAACAGTTTCCTCCCTGACTAGCAAACTGACCCAATCAATGCTACACAGTTTAACTGTTTCTGCCCATGCTCCCTCAATCTTGCATCCTCAGGATCCAGCCCACGTACACTCTCCCAGCTTCTGCTAATACATGTTGATTAGGTTCTACAACTCCTTTGGAGTTCCTTTCTATCCTTAATAGGCCCAGTACTTTCTCAGCTGAATTATATAGTACTTTAACCCTACTTAGTGGTCTGGTAACCAAGGAGGGAGGTGAATGCACGTAGATCCTGAGATGGGAAGCACCGATTTTCTCGCAAAGCAGAGTCCCCTGCAACTACCTCAAGCAAGGTAAGTTGAAGGGAAAGTTGACCTTTAATATGAACTAGTGAGCGACTTTTAAAACACAAATGGTTTGGGGAGATCTTGAAAATCAAGGTTTATGATTGCATTGGCTAAAATACTGTAATCACAATTCTCAGGGCCAATTCTTAAAGAAGGTTGAATTCTCAAGACCCCACTCTTCCCCCACCATAGTTAGCAGTCTTTCCAGGGCTGAGAATACAACCTTCTTTGGAGCTATGCCACAGTTACGGTTAATTCCCAGGCTTTTTCCTCACCTTGCTCTACTCAGGTTTCAGATGAATCCCTTTATATGCCATTAAGGAGGCCTTCTGACTTCCATACCTCTCCTTTAATTGCTAAATGGTCACTCACAACCTTTGCTGTCTTTTGTTTTGTTTTGTTTTGTTTTGTTTTTTGAGACGGAGTCTCGCTCTGCCGCCCAGGCTGGAGTGCAGTGGCACTATCTCAGCTCACTGCAAGCTCCGCCTCCTGGGTTCACGCCATTCTCCTGCCTCAGCCTCCTGAGTAGATGTGACTACAGGCGCCCACCACCACGCCCGGCTAATTTTTTGTATTTTTAGTAGAGACAGGGTTTCACCGTGGTCTCGATCCGCTGACCTCGTGATCTGCCCGCCTCGGCCTCCCAAAGTGCTGGGATTACGAGCGTGAGCCACCGCGCCTTTGCTGTCTTTTTTGAATGACATTGAACCTCACTGGCCCTCAGAAAGGGCCTCCGATTCCACTGTTCTTGTAATTACAGCTCCCTTCACTCTCTCAAAATCCGGAGACATTTCACTCACCAGTGAGTCCTCTTTCACTGCTCTCTCATCCATGTTTTTCCAGCAACTGCACTGCTACAGCATGTGTTCTATCTCTCTCAGTGCTCCACCTCCAACATCTTATTTTATGGTTTTCTTCTTTAAACAATTCTTCATGCCAACTGTCTTATATTGACTCCCCAGAGAAACAAACTCTGTGTTGAAGATTTGCAAAGTGAACTTTTTGGGGGAGCACCTGAAAGAGTAAAGGTAGGATCTTCCTTTAGAAGTACACTCTTGGCCAGTGCGGTGGCTCACGCCTGTAATCTCAGCACTTTGGGGGGCCGAGGCAGGCAGATCACGTGAGGTCAGGAGTTCGAGATCAGCCTGGCCAACATGGCGAAACCCCGTCTCTACTAAAAATACAAAAATTAGACAGGTGTGGTGCGCGTCTGTAATCCCAGCTACTCGGGAGGCTGAGGCACAAGAATCACTTGAACCCAGGTGGCGGAGGCTGCAGTGAGCTGAGATCATGCCACTGCAACCCACCCTGCATGACAGAGCAAGAATCTGTCTCAATTTTTAAAAAAAGTATAATCTTATTTGCAAAACCTAGTTGGCAAAGGACAAGCCTATAGAGAGGGGAGATGAATTGGGAATACTAATGCAATCTATCACAGTGCAGTATCTAGAGTTAGTAAACAAAATTTCTGAAAGAACCAGGGCATCAAATGTACTTGATCATAGGGAAATAAAGTATGATGTGTTGCTGGTTCTTGACAATACACATCACATTTTTGTCTGTTTCCTTAATCCATTTATTAAATAAGCTATAATATTTCCACTTTTGCTAATTTTAAATTGATCCCAGAGCAGGAAAAGCCTCTCCAACAGATTCAAGCATACAAGCTGACTTCCCATGTAAACCTTATGATCTAGCAGATACCAGTAATGCTCAATGTTTGGCATTTGATGAAGATGTTATGTGAACCTTCTGGTAAGCCTCGAAAGGAGAATCACAATGCACACTCCTAAGATTCTGGAGTAAAGTCACAGCCTCCTTTTGTTGTCAATGCTGTTCTTCTTAGAAGAAACTTCTGGCCTCTAGTGGACCTTTTTAAAGAGTAATCATGAGAGGCCAAGTGATTTGGGCTGTCCAACAAGAATGTTATTAGAGGGTCGAAGAGTGGATGTAGTTTAGATTTCCCTGGGAGAAATTGACAGCAGTTTTCTCTTTATGACAGAGCACTAAGTCATTTTTTAATTGACCCATTTATGCGAAATTATGAAGTTTGTATGAAACGCAAGTGTGGGTAGAAAAGTGAGAATCCATCCCGAGTAGTAGAAGGAATGGCTAGTACTGATCCTGGACCTACTCCTAGGAAGATCTTTCTCACTCTCCCCTCCCTAGACTCGGTATCATGAGAAGGCTGACATCTATAGGTTTTATTCCCAGGATTCCACATGAGCTGGCTTCTAGTTAAAGTCAGTCAGTGAGCATCCTTGGCTGAATAACGGTGATTAGAAGGAAAGGAGAAGGCAGGATTTTCCTCCATTCTCTCTGCCAGAAGTGTCTCTAGCAGCACCTGCATCTTCTCAGTGGCTCCTGCTCCTGCCGGACAAGTCCACTGTTGAAGCCGTTGCAGGTGAACCTTGTCCCTAGGCTCTAACACCATGTCTTCCCTTTAATGCTTGGTGGTGGCTTCTGTTCCTAATCTGTAGATGGTCTTACCATTTTCTATTTGGCCTTTCATCTCTTCCCTCACTTTTGAATCAATTCACCACGTTACACTTTTCGTGTTGGAATAATTGAGGTGATTTCAGATTTACTGGAGAGACCTCTCTAGGGTAAAATAGCTATTGATAAAGTGTTTTGATACCCAGGAGTGACTTTCACAGTGTAACAAGAGAGGATCCTTATTAGTTGGGAAAGTGTTAACATAAGAAAAACTGATTTAATATTACTTTCAGTTTCATAGTTTCTTTTTCCAGAAATAAAAGTTTTTCCTAAAGTCTTAGGCAGGATGCAAGATTAAAGGGTAGCATTATGTGGTTATTATAACTTCAATGACTAAAGCAGAAAGTTAAGAACAATACTATAGAGATAAGAATTTCCACTTGCCAAAGTAAAAATTTACTTAATTCAAATGCATTCATTCAAGCGCTTTTGTTTTCTTTTGTTTCTAATGATAGACAATTTGATAAAAAGCATTACATTTGTTATTTTTTGACATATAACATAGGCCAAATTATGTATTGACTAATATTTGAAAGGTTATTCTAGACTGCATTGCTACTATGTAGATCAAAAAATAATGTATGTGAAACAGCAAAATACATTATTGCTGTAATGAAGTACCTCATAAAGGAACCACCTTTTCTTGATTTTAGATAAAGATATATGAGTGTGAGACATGTCTAATTTCACATGTGTTTCTTTCTAAATTAACTAGAAAAGAAAGAGTGAGTATCTTTCTTGCCAAAAATCATCCATTAAGTGGAAGAGCATTTATGGTATTCCATGATTCTACTTGTTTTGGGATCGACAAAGTTTTTGTGTCACTATATTTTTTTCTTCTTACATTTTAGTAGATTTTTCAGCCAGTATGGTGTACTGTGTGTGTAAAAACACCTTCTTTCTCTATTTTCTATTACAGTCATCTAGAATGTTAAAACATACATACCTCCCACTAACCTCACAAAGCATCTAGATAGCTGGAAGTAGGGTGCAAAATTCAGAGACAGAGTATAACAAAGACTGCACCCAAAGAAGAGAAGGAAGTTGCTGAGGTCAGAATTAATTGTAGCTGTTTTACTTCTAACCGGAGCAGGAAATGATTAAAGAAGCTAAGGGAGATGAAAGTACAAAGAGCACTCAACAAATAGCAATATGTCCCTATTATCCATAGGATTAATTGTATCTCATTTATGTACAATTAGCAATTGTAATAAGAATATTTTTAACTTTAAATACTCTCTGTTTACTTGTCTTTTAAGATTGAATTCTATTTCAGAATTCTTATATATTATTTGTATTGTTTTATTTGAATTACCACCTACCAAAATGTTTTTATAAAGATGAAAGTCTACAAAACATAAAGGGTAAAAGTAAAGGGCATACCCTGATTTTGAAATATTCACATTTATTAAAGATATAGAAACTGAATTTAAAACTAACCTTTAAACATTCTTTCTCCAGACCAAAAAAAAAAGTAAAACAAGAAAAATTGTTAGTTTCTTACTACCAGTACAAAGTTTTCTTGACCCTGAGTTAAAAAAAAATTAAGTAAACAATAATCAAGATAAGGAATTAGTGCCACAAGGGCAGTTTTTAGGACATGCAGAGACATTCATTCCACAGAGGGCTGTTGTCTTTTATCACTTTTAGATACACACTGTGGTGTGGTTCAGACATATAGCTTTGTGATGCTAAAGTATAGAAAATACTGAGAAATAATTTATAACTCCCTAGGCTTCCTTTTTCATAAATGCTTTGTCTCAGCTAAGCCTTAACAATATTGATTTTTCTCATTACAAAATTAATACTTGGGACTTCCAATTCAATATGGTTGATTGGACACTGTTTCTTAAACTTTATTACCTTCCAAAAGTCTAAACTAATAAAAATCTTAAAAACATTAAGGAAGTGCTCAGGGAAAAGACAATAACAAATGAGAGGAGTCAACACATTTTTGGAACATAAAAGTAAATGTAAGGGTGCTAACTGGCTAAGTAGATAAGAGAATGCTGAAACCTACCTGTATACGGAGAAGAGAGTGGAGAGAAACAAGCCCATTTTCCCTGTAGAATGTTGAAAAATATCAAGTATAATGAAACCCGAGGGCTACAATGGTTTGTAGCCTGCGAACTGGCTGAGAGTTTATACAAGAAGCAGTTGGACTCTTGGGTAGGTCCTAATAACTTCGCAGGTATCCAGTCTCCCAAGCATTAATCTCCACCCAGTCAGTCCACCGTTATCCCCCATTCTCCCCAGACATGGAACCAGAGAGTTTCAGGGCCAAGAGCAAAAGTAGTCAGAGTGAGGGGGGCTGATAAAAAACAAACAAACAAACAAACAAAAAACAAACAAAACAAAACAGACAAAAACAAAAAAACAACAAAAACAAACAAAAACAGATGGGCAGACCAATCTTTGAAGTTCTCCAAACAACATTCAGACTCTTGACCTGATTACCCCAGAGCAGGGGTTCTTGAGGGAATGGTGATTTGGAAATGGTAGGGTGCCATGATGTTTGGGGGAGCGCTGCTGCATTAAATAGGTAAGAGTCTCTGATACCAGACATTCTCTCATGTACAAAACTCCCTCACAATGAAGAGTTTTTCCACAATGAAGAGTTATTCCATCCCTAAAGACTTTCTTATAGCAAAGTAGACAATAATATAGAAAAAAAAGAAAAAATAGTAAGTTATATGAATCTAAGAGCTAACTGCATTTTACATATAAACATACAGATTTTGACATATAAAATACATATTTTGACATATCCTTAACATAGACTACATTTTTTAAGATTGCAATTTTTAAATTGAAGCAAGATTGTATATTGTTTGGTTTCAAGTTTAACCAAGAGTTTTTTGACCATTTCATAAAATAACATCACACGAACAATGCAACATTGCCTCTCCTGAGTATATACCCAAATGAAATGAAATCACCACTTTGTAAAAATACTTGCACTCCCATGTTTATTGCATTATTATTCACAATAGCCAAGCTATGAAAACAACCTAGGTTGTTTTCATTTAACATAATGAATATCAATAAGCAAATGAATAAAGAAACTGTGGTGTTTATTCACATAGTGAAATATTATTCAGCCTTTAAAAAGGAGGTGATCCTGCCATTTGTCACAACAAGATTGACAATTTATGCTAAGTAAAATAAACCAGATGTGGAAGGAAAAATACTGCATGATCTCATTTATGTGTGGAAACTAAACAAACAAACAAAAAAGGTCAAATATACAAAGATAGAGAATAAAACAGTGGTTAGTAGGGTCAAAGTCAGGGGCAGGAAATAGGAAGATGTAGGTCAAAGGATGTAAAGTAAGTAGCAAATATGCAGGATGAACAATTCTAGAGATCCAATGTACAACATGATAGAATGTAGGTAATAAAATTGTACTGTATATGGGATTCATACTAAATGAGTAGATTTTAGCTGCTTTTGCCAAAAAAAAAAAAAAAAAAGAAATGGATAACTATGTGAGATAATGGATATGTTAAATTGTTTCACTATAGGAATCATTTTGCCATCTGTATGTATCCCATAACATCATATTGAACACCATAAATATACACAGTAAGATTTATTTTTAAAAAACAGCAATGCTACTCATGATATTTAAGATGTCATTATTAACCACCAGCCCACCTATATCAGCCTATATTTATAGCTGCCACCCGCACAGAGATTCTACATGTATATGCAAGCATCTATTTCATTATATCCACAGTAAAACATAAAGCAGTTATGCCTGATGATTTACAAATTGAAATCATATTATTTTATTATAAGTCACTTTTTGCTTATTTCCTTTTTACATTACAACTGTGGCGTGATATTGGTGAAATTATACGTGTTGATATGTTAGAGTATGCTATGATTTACATCTCAGGGTAATAAATACAGATTTATAAAATATTGGCTTTTTTTAAAAAAAAATTGAGCATTATGTTCAAATGGGTGAGAACCACTGCCCCAGAATGAACTCACTCCTTGAAAATCCTTTCTCTAAACACAGTGTTTGATTACTATTTTATTCTTAAGTGTGGGCTGTCAGGCAACTGCTATCAAATTTGAGAAGTCTCTAACAAAAAAGAGAGACCAAAACAAAACCAACAAAAGCCTTTAAAAAAATAGTGGAGAGAAAAATAAAACAAAAGAAAATGAAGACTAGATAACTTTTTTAGAAGGGCATGTGTCCATGCACATGTGATTGTACAAACAGCTTCAGATCCTGAACTGTGTGGTCTGGAGATCCCAGGGAGTCCCGGAGGTCTTTTCAGGGATCCAGCAAGGTCAAAACTATTTTCATAATAATACTAAGGTATTCTTTTCTTATTCACTCTCATACTCTCCTGGGTGTATAGAGGAGTTTTTCAGAGGCAACACAATATGTGATAACACAACAAATTGAATACAGAAGTAGCTATGAGAATCCGGCCCTTTTCTGTTAAACCAGATATTCAAGAGATTTGCAAAAATATATATATTCAAAAAGCTACTCTTCTCATGGTATTCTTTTTGTATTAGAAAATATAGTTAGATTTTAGAAGTAATATTTATGTTAGCATGTAATGGGTTTGTTATTATGTTTAAATGAATAACTATTTTACATACTGCTCAGCTTTAGTTTCTAATATATTAAATATAAGTATATATAACCTACATAAATAAAAGCTCTTTGAAATCCTTAAGAATTTTTGGTATTTGGGTTCTTAAGACCAAAATATTTGAGGACCATTAATATATAGCATATAAAGTGTATATCATTCATATGTATCTATACCCATAATATATGTATATATTTGTGTACATATATACAATGCATACACACATATCTATTTATGATTTTTTAAAAAGTTATTTCAAACATGAAATAAAAACAGAATATCATAATAGAGAAACAACCAGAGATAAATATGTAAAAAAAAAAAAAAAATATTTCTTGTATATTCAAGATAAAGTAACTAAAAAAAATTCTTTTTAAAAAGTGAGAGTTGAAAACCATGATTAAACTTCTCATAAGAAATAGAAAAGATGAAGTGATGGAATACATGATGGGTGAGATAAGAAAATTAGAGAATAAGTCCAGAGGTTCCAAGTATCCAGTAATGAAAATTTCAGAAAGAAAATGCAGACCAAGAATTCAAAGAAACCATACATAAGATTCAAATAACAAAAGGACACAAGTAGCCAGATCAAGTGCCAAACACAATAAATGAAAAAATGTCACCCATATGCATTATCATTCAGGCTCACACATTGAGAATAAAAAGATCTTAAATCTTCCAGAAGGAAAAAATGTGAAAGATCAGAAATAAAAGTGGCAATATTTGAAACTAGAACAAAATGGAGAAATAGCGTAACCTTTGGATTGAATATGATTTCATGCTGTAATTGTGTATTCAAACTGTCAATCAACTGTTTAGATAAAATAATGACATTTTTATACAGGCAGTATTACCAAAATTTCACCTTGTGTACCTATTTCTAAGTAATATTCTGGAGGAACATGTAGTAAACCCAGAAACAGGAAGGTAATGAATTTAGAAAATCAAGGAATCACCCCAGGAGTGGCACACAATTCCAGGGTCTGCAGCAGGCTGGGCAGAAACCTGGTCAAAGAAACCAGGACATGGAGCTCCAGGAAATTGCCTCAAGGAAAAGTAATTCAACCTGTGAACTTTCTGTAACCAGGTGCAAAATCGTAGTGAGAAGATATTTGCAGGGTGGGAAGAATATTGTCTTCTATAGAAAGTTAATCACATTTAGAAATGAGAAAATAATTAGCCAAGAAGGAAAGGTTGAAACGAAAGAGAAAGCAATAATAATACAGCACTCTCAACTTATGTGGACTGTAATTTAACAAAAAAGGAGTATACCCTTTCAAGTCTATTTCAGCCAAAGTCTTGTAAACTTTTTGGACAATAGAAATGCAGACAAGGTCTATAGACAGAAATAAGAGCAGCTAACGTGAATGCCTGGAGACCTAGATTCAAACATGTACCAATCTGTGTGTATGAATTTCAGAATATTTTAAGTGAAAGTAGCAAGGTATAATTTCATATTTATGAAATTAAAATAAAATTTTACATACTCTTTTATAGTATAATAATGATGATACTTCATACTTTTAATCAGACAATCTGAAGCACTTTATAAACATTAGCAAATTAAGTCTCACAATACCCCATGCAGTAGTTAAGAATAATCATTCATTATATTCTCAATAGTTAAAATGAGACATCAAGAGATTAAGTGATTTATTTCAAGATCATACATTCCCTGAGTTCTAGAGAGAATATTCAGCTACAATTTTCCCTCTTTTGCTATAGCTCTTAATATTCTCTTGCCATTTGTATCATTATAGAGAATATGCTGTACTCTCTATTTAGTGTAATTATCTAGGTGCAAGGTCACCTGCTCATCTTATTGCTTTATTTGTGAAGTTTCCATATCTCCCCATTGGTAGGATACAAGTTAAACACACTTCTTACCAATTTCTCCTCTAGAGTAGCTTTTCAGTGTATTTCTTAATATAAGTTTTTCCCACATAAGCATATTACCAGGATAGAAATCTATATTTAACAATTTCTGCTTTGAAAAATCCATCCAACATTTATTAACCAAATATTTATTAAGTGATTTTCTATGCCAAGCCCAGCAGACTGGATTCTTACCATCACAGGTCTTAATGTCTACTAGGAAAGAAAGAATATTCTTAAAAGGAATTATAGTCAAGTCAGCCAAGAGCTACGAAGAGGTAGTATAATACCAAACAACTAGGAACACTGTACCTAGATTAGAAGTTACTTCAGAATAGTCTTCCTAAAGCAAATGACTTCAAAGCTGAGGTCTGAAAGATGAATAAAAATTAGCCAAGCCAAAGCAGACAAGAGAGCTCCAGTTAGAAGGGAATATTCACGTAGCAGCCCAGAGATGAAAGAGCCTGCTGTGTTCAAGAAGTCGAAAGATACTCAGAGCAACTGGAAACAGAATGAACACGAGAAGAAGTGGGTGGAAACAAGGCTGTAGAAATGGAGATAACAGCATGTTAAGACATGTTAAGGAATTTAGATTTTTCAAAAGCAATGGGCACCTCTGAATGATTTTAGGCAAGAGGTCATGTTTGTGTTATGAAGTACCATTCTGGCTGCTGTGTGGGTACAATGGGTTAGAAATGTGCATACTGGTGGCAATTAAGTGCCCCCACTGTGCTCTTGGCTAGAAATAATGGTAGCCTTTACTTCTGTGAAAGAGAGTAAAATGACAGTGGAGAAAAAGAAAATATATTCAAGAGATATAAAGAAATTGAATCAAGAGTGATTGATTAAATATGAGAATAAAAGAGAAAAGAGAGGCTCAGAAAATTTTCAATTATTCCCAACAGAATAAAAGACTACAGAAGAAAAGAGAAGCTTCTATCTTTGACTATGAAACAAAAGTTAGTTCTGTGAAGTTCAGAAAACAGGAAGAAATTGAAATGCTACACGAAAACACTAAAGACGAAAGAGGGGTATTGGAGTTAAATATTTAAGGATTTGACATTATTTGTGGGGAGAATAGAACGGGAATGAATGATTTTGGACTTAAATATACATGTTAAAATGTAAGGAGAAGCATTAAAATTATTGAAACATAGTGATTAACTTTCAAACCACAACTGATAAATATGTAATCAAAATTGTTAGTTTTTCTTACACTGTAATCAGTGAATAGAGACTATACAATTTTTTTCAAGTCTACTTAGGACATTCATAAAAATTGGCCATCTGCTATGTAAACTCAACAGGATACTCACAATGAATTCAAAGAGAGAGCAGAGTAAGCTCAACGTTGAAGAAAGAGAGCATAACATTTCAGATAAAAACATTCAAAAAGTTAAAAACAGCCAAATAAAAACCAATAAAATAATTATTAAAACTAAAAGATGTTTCTTTGAATATTAGTAAAATATGTATTTTTTAAAATGCTAGTAAGACTGATCCAGAAAAAGGGAGAAAAGTCACATTAACAATAATTGTGTATATACCTCTATAGTTTGCTTTGCTTTAAGAAAGATGAAGTCCTTGGGATTCTTTTGTGATGTGGCTTTGAAGTTGTTTTGTATAGTTTTGGCTGGCCTCAGACAAAGTTAAGGAGAGTGTCTCTCTAGTGTTTATATTCTTATCATAGGAAGCAAAATATTGGCTCGCCTTACCTCCCAATCCACAACCCATCATTCAACAGATACAGGAAATAGTTAGGTTTATATGGTAGAAATACAAATGAACTATACTGCCACTGTCTGGGTCACCAGGAGGAAATGAATGTCTTAAAAAAAAACTGACACAAAGGGTTAAGAATCCTGAGCAGTAACCCAGATTATAAAGCCATGCCAGAACATACGAGAGTGTTCTGATTACATTACCCTTTCTTGCACAAACCTCAATTCCTTCCTTTCTCATGAAACACTGCATAGAGGAAAGAGTATCATTGTTCAGACACCCACATGAACTGCTTTAGTTTCTCTCACCTTTTCCAAAGTTACAGGCAAAAACCCATAGTACTTCTATAGTACTTCTATAGTACTATAGTACATTGTGTTTTTTTGTTGTTATCTTTCCAACTTTCTATTTTTCTACTTCTAAGAATTTGTAACACAGATGCTGAGAAAGAAGGGTAAAACTCAACTGGCATATGTGAGGTGATATTAGGGCAGGGGTCAGCAACAGTTTCTGGAAGAACACTCGTTTGTAAATACCTTAGTCTTTGCACGTCACATAGCCTTTATTGTAACTATTCAACTCTGCCATTGTAGTGCAAAAGCAGCTTTGGACAATATGTAAACAAATTGGTGTGGCTGTGTTCCAACAAAATTTTATTTACGAAAACAGGTGGTGGGACAGATTTGGCCCAGAGGCCCTAGTTTGCCCGCTCCTGTATTAGAGGAGTCTCAAAAGCCCTCTGGTTTTTAGAAAACAAAAATACCTTTTTCTTCTGAATTTCTGAGATCAACATTTTCTTTATCAAAGACAAAAGTTTTATTTCAAAATTGTGGATAATATTTGAATTGCTAACACTCACAATAAGGTATGTGTGACTAATAGCCAAATTTTTCCTGAAAGAAGGCTTCTGTATTCAAGAGGACTGTACCCCTGTACCCCTAAGTTGGGGGAAGGGACTCCTAAATGTTGCAACACCACTCAGATAGGGGAGGTTCAAGAACCCTGAAGTCCAAGTAGTGAATACTTAGGCCAAAGCTCATGTAAGTGATGCATGATGGACAAAGGATCTTATCAAAATAAAATCTAAGGGCCAAGTAATTTCTAATTGCAACCTCTTATCTTTTCAGCTTACTCTCATGAGTAACCACTTCTTAGGAATCTTAAAGCCTCACTGAGATGTTCAGCTGGTGGAACATAAGTTTTCACTGCATATTACCCTGTCTTCTCCTCACTTCCCTGCTATCTGTTTAAATAACTTGGTTTAACATAATCATCATTATTTTGCATATAACTTTCTCTCCCTTGCCTCCTTCTCCTTACATGTGTTCAACTGGCTAATTCGCTGAGTTAAATCTAACTCCTAATCTATTCTGTGTCTTTATCTAAGCTCCCAATTCTAACGCATCTCACTTTAAATTTTCAACTGCAAACTTTGAATGGGTTCCCCATCCTGCCCAGTATTCTCCATATTCTTCAGTCAGCTTTTTCTCCTTTCTCTGAGATGCGTTTTTCTTCGTATTCACACCTCTGACACCCTGTATTAGTTTTTCTATGGTTATGTAACAAATTACCACAACCCTAGAGGCTTAAAACAACACACATTTATTATCTCACAGTTTTTGTAGTAAAAAATTCAGGTATTGCCTGGCTGAATTCCCTGGTCAGGATCTTACTGAACTGATATGAGGGTGTTGGCTAGGGCTGCGGTTCTCATGTGAAACTGAGGGCATCCTTCAAGGTCACTGGTGTTGGAAGAATTCATTTCCTTGCAGATGTAGGGTGGAGGTCCACATTTCAGTGCTGTCTGTTGACCAGGGACCACTTTCAGCTCCTAGAGGCCATACACAGTGCCTTACCATGTGGCCACCATAGGCAGCTCATGACATGAATGTTTATTTTCTTAGAGATCAGCCAAAATACATCACTCTAATTTTCTCTTCTGTGACAAAATGGTGAGGAAAAAAAAAATTCTGCTTGTAAAGAGCTAACTACATTAGGTCAAGGTCCACTCCGGATAATCTCCTTTTTGCCCTGTAACAACAGAGTGACAGGAGTGGTATCTCCTCACATTACTGGTTCCACCCATGCTCAAAGAGGAGAGTGTTATGCAAGGGTAAGCGTCACTGGGGATCATCTTAGAATTCTGTCTACTGCATACCTCTTCCTCACTCTTAGCTGATGATTTTACTTCTTAATTCTTTAATTAAAAAAATTAGCACTATGAAGGAAGGAAACTTTATTTTACTGGTGAGTCTACCAACATACCTTCATTTAACCTCCTCTGTACTTTGCCTTCAGACCTGTAACTATGGCTGAATTGCTCACTCTCCTTCCTAGTGGCAAGCCCATCTCCTGTTTATTGGATCTTATTCCAGTTTACCTACTCAAAGTCTCAGTTATTCTATAATAATTGTCTCTGTTTTCTTCTGTGTCATCTCTTTTATTCCCTCCTTGAATTAAATGATTTCTATCTACATATAAACAGTCAATAATAGAACCATCTAAAACAAAATGGAACCATCTAAAACAAAAATCTTTTTGTAGATTCACATTCCCTTCCAAGCATGAGCCCATTTCTCCACTGCCCGTTAGAGCAAAAATCACTATTCTTAATTATCTTAACTTACTCACCTACTCTTTTCTCTAGAGTTTACTTGAATTAGGTTCTTTCAACACTTTTAATGAAGGCAATAACAAAATCTGTTTGCCAAATAATCCATCCTCAGCCTTCATCTTACATGAACTCAGTGGAATTTGTCAAAGTGGATCACTTCCTTCTTCTTGAAACATTTTCACCTCCTGGGTTTCTGAACCCTATTTGTCTTGGCTTTCCTCAATGTAGTTTCTTCAGTATCCTTTGTGAATCTTCCTTCTTGTCCAGATCTCTAAATACTACAGTACTCCTCATGTATCAGTTATATGTTGCTACAATAATGTTCATTGAATACCACTCTAAAACTCAGACTCAATCATCAATAAACAGTTATATCTCACTTACCTGTAGGGTTTAGTTGATCTCTAAGACTGCACTCAGCTGGGCTCACTCATGCAACTGTGGGTTGACCTTGTATCTACCTTCCCCCTTCTGGGATCAGAGGGGCTAGCCCAGGCATATCTTCTCATGGTAAGGGTAGAGTATAAGGAGCATGAGCAGAAATGTACAACCCTCTGCTTGCATAACTTGGCTATGTCAAAGCAAGTTGCAACTCTAAGCTCAGAGTCAGGATGGAAGGGTCCCACAAAATATATGGTGAAGATTGTGTATAGGAGAATGGATGACGATCTGAGATCTTTAATGCAACCAGTCAGTTACAGTGAGGCTCACTCTTTGTGTCTCTTTTTCTTCTTTGTCCATACTAACCATTTAGGTGATTTCATCTAATCCCATTCCCTTAAATATCAACTCAATTGTTGACTTCCAATATAAATTTAAATCTCCATCTCTGAGCTCTACTCTCAACTCCGGACTAACTTACCTAATATTTACTTGACAGCTAACTCCAATTGGACATCTGTCTAATTGATACCTATACCTAAAATGTATGTCCAAAACAAACACTTGATATTTCTTCCTTAACCTGCCCCTACTTCATTGTTCTCCATCTGTATTTGTAATATCATCTTTAACTACTTGCTCAGGCTAAAAAATGTGGAGTTATTCCTGACTTCTCCCTCTAATGTATCTACATTAGCAATCTACAAACAAACCCTTTGGCTCTGCTTTCAAAATGTATCCCTTATCTGATTATTTCTTACCAGCTCCACTGCAGCCACGTATCCCAAGCCGCTTCTTCTCTCATCTAATGACAGTCATGCCTATCCAAGCTGTTTCCACTCTTGCCCCACTACAGATTTTCTTCCACATATAAATCAATATGTTTTTGAAACACAAAATGTATACAACCTCAAGTGGTAACCTTTCATTCACACCCAGAATAAATGGCAAAGTCCACAAAGGCCTAGAAAACCTTTTGCAATCTGGGCTTGGCCTAACTTTCCAACATTATGTCTGATCCTTCTTTCTCTTACTAATTCCATTTTATCTACAGTAATATCCTTATTTCTTTTCTAAATCAGTAAAAATATACTTGAACCTTATAGTCTTTGATTAGAACTCTTCTTTGAGATAAACACATGAGCTCTTCCCTGCCTTCACTGAGATTTCTATTTAAATGCCATGTCCACAGACAGATCTTTCTTGTCTACCTAACTAGAAATGCCTTTATTCTCCATTCTTTTATTTGGCTTTG
Organism: Pongo pygmaeus; assembly: GCF_028885625.2. Taxonomy (NCBI): domain Eukaryota; kingdom Metazoa; phylum Chordata; class Mammalia; order Primates; family Hominidae; genus Pongo; species Pongo pygmaeus. The sequence goes on along the minus strand of NC_072383.2, from coordinate 17,270,776 downwards.
TGTTTATCTATAGATCTATAGTGAGGTAGTGTAGGTACTACCACCTCATAGAATGCTGCTTATTTGTATATTTAATGTCCATGTCCTATAATAGAATGAAGGCCTCATAATAGCAGCCACTTCTGTTTTGTTCACTGCTATATTCCCTACAAACAGAACAGTATTTGATACCTGAAGAGTACTCAAAAATATTTATTGAATTTTGAATGCTAAATAATTTAGATAACATCAAACTAATAATCCTTTTCAATCTGCAGGGCATCTCTACATCCTTTCTAAACCCTCTTATTTACACTATTGATCATGTTGGTTGTAACAATAATATGTAATTATTAAAGATTAATTACAAACTATAATTAAGGGATAATGAGCTCGTAAACATTCTACTATAAAGACATTTCTATATATTTCTAATGAAATTGCTGGGTTATAAGACGTGTGCATTCTCAGTTTTAGGACAATGCAAATTGCTTTCCAAGTGATCAACAAAGGAATAGATACATGATGTTTATCCATGCACAGGAACATTGTTCAGTGTGAGAGTATATGCATTAATGCTATCTGCAGCAACATAGACGAGTCTTAGAAAAGTTATGTGAGGTGAAATAAAGCAATCTTCTAAAGGCTATATATAGCCAGTATTCATTATAATATGTTAATTTAGTTAACAAAACTAAGTAATCTCTTTTAGTGGTACACACATGTGTGATAAAGAATGATAAATATAAAATCCAGGGTAGTGTCTAACTAGTTGAGCTGGGGTAGAAAGCAGGGCA